>NC_052164.1:2764710-2838206 GCF_902713615.1 Scyliorhinus canicula
GCCAACACCCCCCCCACACACCATCCCAGCCAACACCCCCCCCACCACACCATCCCAGCCAACACCCCCCCCCACACCATCCCAGCCAACACCCCCCCACACACCATCCCAGCCAACACCCCCCACACACACATCCCAGCCAACACCCCCCACACGATCCCAGCCAACACCCCCCCCCCCCCACACACACCATCCCAGCCAACACCCCCCTACACCATCCCAGCCAACACCCCCCACACCATCCCAGCCAACACCCCCCCCTACACCATCCCAGCCAACACCCCCCACACCATCCCAGCCAACACCCCCCACACCATCCCAGCCAACACCCCCCACACACCATCCCAACCAACACCCCCCCCACACCATCCCAGCCAACACCCCCCCCACACCATCCCAGCCAACACCCCCCCACACCATCCCAGCCAACACCCCCCCCACACACCATCCCAGCCAACTCCCCCCCCACACACACCATCCCAGCCCCCCCACACGCACACACCATCCCAGCCCCCCCCACACACACACCATCCCAGCCAACACCCCCCCCCCACACACACACCATCCCAGCCAACACCCCCCCACCCCCACACACACCATCCCAGCCAAACACCCCCCCCCACCCCCACACACACCATCCCAGCACCCACCCCCCCCCACCCCCCCCCCCCCCCCACCCCCCCCCCACCCCCCACCCCCACCCCACACACACACACCATCCCAGCCATCACGATGGAAGCGTGGAGAGCAGTCCCAAGCTTCACCGACGCCGAGCTGGAGACCCTCACGGATGCGGCGAAGGAGAGACGGGTAACCCTCTGCCCCGGCAGGGGTAGGAGGCTGCCAGCCTTCGCCATTCGGCGTGCCTGGGTGCAGGTCAGAGGCGGTCAGCGCCGTGGGCAACACCGTCTGGACCGGCCAGCAGAGCTGGAAGAAACTGCACCACCTCCCCAGGGTGGGCAGGGTGACACTAACCCCGTCCCACACACCCGCAACCTGACCCCCCCCCCACCAACCCGGAGGGCGGCACCCCCACCCTGCACTACAGGCCGGCACCCATACCAGCCACCATGGCCGGGTGCCCTGGCCACTGAAGCTACCAGCTACCCACCCCCTGGGATGCATTGCATCGGACTGTCCAACAATGTCATTTTCCATTCCCCCCCCCCCACCCCCCAATCAGACGTGGAGGCAGCCTGCTGCTCACCACGCCCTGTGGCCTTTGATGCCCCTGGTGGGCGTCCTCTGGAGGGCCTGGGGCTGGAGGGTCCTGGCCGACTGTGGATGGCACATTCCTCACTGTGCCACCCTGTTCCGCCGCTGACCAATCAAGTGGGGCTGCTTTGTCCTGGATGGTGTTGAGCTTCTTGAGTGTTGTTGGAGCTGCACTCATCCAGGCAAGTGGAGATTATTCCATTGCACTCCTGATTGTGCCTTGTCGATGATGGACAGGCTTTGGAGGGGTCAGGAAGTGAGTTACTTACCTCAGGTTTCCAAGCCTCTAGCCACAGTATTTTATGGCTGGGTCCAGTTCAGTTTCTGATCAATGGTAACCGGCAGGATGTTGATTGTGGGGGTTTCAGCGATGGTCATGCCAGTGAATGTTAAGGGGCGATGGTTAGATCCTCTCTTGCTTGAGGTGGTCATTACCTGGCACTTGTTTGGCATGAATGTAACTTGCCACTTGTCAGCCCAGCCTGGATATTGTCCAGATCTTGCTGCATTTGGACATGGATTGCTTTGTTATTTGAGGAGTCACGAATACTGCTGAACATCTCCACTTCTAACCTTGTGATGGAAGGGAGGTCATTGCTGAAGATGGTTTGGCCGAGGACACCTTGCTATTCAATAAAATCGTGGCTGGTCTGGTTGCCCATCTGCTTAACCTTTCTTTGAATGAACCTTCTCTGAACTGCTTCTAATGCAATTATGCCCTTTTTCAAATATGGAGACCAGAACTATGCACAGTATTCCAGGTGAGGTCTCACAAAGGCTCTGTACAGCTGGAGTGAAACTTCTCCACTTTTCTCTTCCATTCCTCTTTCGGTGTTCGCCAACATTCCATTTGCCTCCCCAATCACTTGCTGCACCAAACTTCAATTGATTCATGTACCAGGACACCCAGATCCCTCTGTACCTCAGAGTTCTGAAATCTCTCTCTATTTAGATAGAGTTTATATTGTTTAATCACACAAATCGCATTGGATTGTGACCAACTCAGTAATGTTCCTCAGATTACTGCCACACTCATTAATATGTGATTTAATAAACACAAATGAATTAATTCGGCTACAAAGCAATACATCTGTATCTATGCAGGGAAATGAACATTATAACTGCAGATTTTCATCTAAACTACAACAGATTTTTGATATCTTGGTTTTGGGTCTCGCTGGCTAGACCAGCATTTATTGCCCATCCCTAACTGCCCCCGAGAAGGTGGTGGTGAGCTGCCTTCTTGAACCGCAGCAGTCCGTGTGATGTAGGTACACCCACAGTGCTGTTAGGGAGGAATTCCAGGATTTTGACCCAGTGACAGTGAAGGAACAGCTGATAATAATAATCTTTATTCTTTCCACAAGTCGGCTGACATTAACACTGCAATGAAGTTACTGTGAAAAGCCCCTAGTCGCCACTTTCCGGCGCCTGTTCAGGTACACAGAGGGAGAATTCAGAATGGCCAATCCACCTAACCCGCACATCTTTGGACTGTAGGAGGAAACCGGAGCACCCGGAGGAAACCCACGCACACACGGGGAGGACGTGCAGACTCCGCACAGACAGTGACCCAGCCAGGAATCGAACCTGGGACCCTGGAGCTGTGAAGCAACAGTGCTAACCACTGTGCTACCGTGCTATTTCTAAGTCAGTGAATGTGTAGTTTTACCAGGAATGAGCAGCTGCTAACAGGGATAACATTCACAAATGCAGTTGAAATAATGGCAGATGATTGTTACACTTTATAATCCAGGACCATACTTTGCAGACTCACCAGTGACTATGTAGATATTTCTGTGACTAAGCTCCGAATTAATTCCCCCTTTAAAATGCTCCTTAAAACCCACCACTTTGACCAAGAAAACCCACCACTTTGAGGGCAAGGAAAAGACCAAATATTGGAGAGAGACTCCCTCAGTTGGGCTAACATTGGGGCAGCACAGCGGTCTCACGGCGCCGAGGTCCCAGGCTCGCTCCCAGCTCTGGGTCACTGTCCGTGTGGAGTTTGCACATTTCATAGATTTTTTTTTCATATAATTTTTTTATCATAGAATTTACAGTGCAGAGGGAGGCCATTCGGCCCATCGAGTCTGCACTGGCTCTTGGAAAGAGCACCCTACCCAAGCCCTTACCTCCACCCTATCCCCATAACCCAGAAACCCCACCTAACACTAAGGGGCAATTGATCATGGCCAATCCACCTAACCTGCACATCTTTGGACTGTGGGAGGAAACCGGAGCACCCGGAGGAAACCCACGCACACACGGGGAGAACGTGCAGACTCCGCACAGACAGTGACCCAGCGGGGAATCGAACCTGGGACCCTGGCGCTGTGAAGCATTTGTGCTATCCACAATGCTACCGTGCTGCCCATTCTCCCCGTGTTTGCGTGGGTTTCGGCCCCACAACCCAAAGATGTGTAGGCTAGGTGGATTGGCCACGCTAACTTGCCCCTTAATTGGAAAAAATGAATTGGGTATTCTAAATTTTAAAAAAAATTTTTTTTTAATTGGGCTAACATTTACACAACAACTATTCCTAGCCTGTCCTCTGTAAATTAAACTGATAGAAATATCTTCAATGTTTTTCTTCTTTAGCGGAATCAGAAATGGGACAGAAACAGGGTCCTGTTTTGAGCGGGTCTGGCAGGGGGTTTCTGGGCATTTCCAGTGCTGAGAACGACACCGAATTTCAACGGCACTTTGCCACTTTGTCTTGGCAAGGAACCCGCCCCACCTCCGCCGAGGCCTCTCTGCCGAGCTCAGCGCAGGAAGAATATTCGCGGATCAGGGCACAATTTCTAAATGCTGCTCCGATCTTTCACCCCCCCCCCCCCCCTCAGCGTGGCCTCCGGACCACCCTGCACCCAATGTACCTCTTATGGGTTTCTCAAGCCCCCCCCCCCCCCCCCTCACCCCACTCCTGAAGGGCAAGGTACCCCCCGGCCTGATCTCTGGCATTTTGGCACCTTGGCACTGCCCACCTGGTACCCTGGCAGTGCCCCCTGCCAGCCTAGCAGCGCTGCCTGGGTGTCAGCGGCAGTGCCTGGGTACCACCCTGCCAGATCATGATGTCCTGCGAGATTTCGTTACTTCTCGTGAGGCGTTTCGAGGGTCGCGTATTCCGCACGCGATCTCTCCCGAGATTCAACGGCACATCCCCACACCAAGTGGGCCGCAACGAGGCCATTAAATTGCATCCTTTGTCTTTTATGTTTCAGAAACTGGACATGGAGACATAATCCTAATCCAACTCTGTTTCTCTCCATGGTACGAATCGAACAGCAGGATGTTGTCACACGTGAACATCCCACCCTGAACAATCAGCAATCAACGCTGATATTTAACGTTCATTGGTAACATATGGGCTATGCTGCTGTAACCTTTTAAATTGAAATAACAGAAGTCAGCAAACAAGCTGAGGGCTGAGATATTGTCAGGTGATACTGTGGAATAAATCGTTAGCAGCTCACAGTAATACTGAATTGCATATCAAGCAAACACTCAGTTAAATGAGAAAGCTGATGTGTGTTTAAAGGTTGTCAATAAACAAGAGATCAGTAATCAACTAAGGAGCTTTAAAATCAATCTTACTCAGGATGCACCTTCTGGGAGTGATATGGGTTAGTGTGACAGACAGACCAAAGAATGGCAGAGAGAGATAGCGTGAATGAACAAGATAAGGCTGATGTTGTTATTTCCGAAGATGCGCGCAGGAGTGAATTATTCCCTTTGGCCCTTTGGGTGCTGTTCATATCCAGGGACTGCCGTTGAGATGCAGGCAGACTGCACATTATCAGCTGGAAGAGAACTTCCCATCGTTCACTGTATATCGGAACGTGTGATCGAAATGGAAGGTCACCCAGCTCTTGGAGCCCATTCCATCATTCAACTAAATCATGGCGAGTCTGTAACTAACTCCATTCACCCACCCTTATTCCAAATCCCTTAGTCACCTTACTAACAACAATCGATCAATTCAGTTTTGAAATTTTCAATCGACGTCCAGCTTGAACAGCTTTTTGAAGGATAAAGTTTTCAATTCCCGTTTTCAATGAGGGTCTGCCTCAAAAAATACGATTATGCGGGATTACTGGTCAAGAGTTACAAAGTGGGATTGGGCTGTGTTGTATTCTGCTCCTCCGGATAACACAGGCTGCCACTTGATGCAGTCTTATCTAAAGAATGCTCCAGACTCTGAAATGAGTTCAACGTGTTTATTGAACTATTAACACAGTTCTCAAATGAGTTTGACTCTCTGCTAATCTAACTGCAGGAACTCAGTCTAACTGTACCAGCTTGCTCTAAGCCATGTGCTGGGGTGTGATGCTGCTGATCAACACTGTCTAACTCTCTAGATGTCTGTCTGTGGGAAGAGGCTGGGTGTGAGTGCCTCATCCCTTTTATAGAGTTTGTGTCATGCCCCCTTGTGGTGATGCCACCTCTGAGTGTCCTGACTGCCCATTGGTTGTGTCCTATTCTGAGTGTTGATTGGTTGAATGTTTGCATATCATGACAGGCTGGACGGATTGTTGTGGCTAGCAGGGGCGTGATGGACCAAATGGCCTCCCGCTGTCCTGGTAATGTTCGATGTTTCTATTTACCTGATTTCTATCTCCCCACACGGCAGACACACAGATAAAGACACGTTCCAGGTGTCTGGATGGTGAACCTGTCTAGTGTGCCGGCTGATGGTCAGTATTTACATCAGCTTATTACTGGATGGGAAAGAGGTGCGGAACTGACCATCATTCTGCTGTAGCCCTCAAGAGGTTAAAGTGCATATAAAACTGGCTTCAAGCAGACACCTGCAATGAATATCACATGTATAAATTAAGAATCCAGACCATCTCTGCTCTATAATACCCAGGGACATTCCTTTGATTAAATGGAAGCAAATTGAAAAACATTCTGACCTTTTGGTTGTGTCTTTGAAAGGGGAGAAGGATATGGGAAAGCAGAATGAATCATCCCGTTATTTTCAATTAATCCTTCCTTCCACTTTCCACCAACCCTGACCTTCTTTGATATTTATTGTGCAGTTCTTCCCACTGAGGGGGAGGAGGTAACGGAGCTGATTTCACTCCCTCACACTCTCTGCTTTGATGTCAAAGTTGATTGACAGCTGACTTTTCTTCCTATAACATTTTGTATTAATTTTCTGCTGTAATTTCTATCTTTCATTCATTCTCACATTCACTTTCTCACTGCTCTTTCTTTCTTTATTGTCTACCCATCTCATTCTGTCCCTTTCGCCCTCTCTGTCTCTCTCCTTCATTCATTCCATCTCTTGCACCATCTATCACTGTCACTCTGATTCTCTTTTCCGACTCCCTCATACTCCATCTCACTCACTGTGATTCCATTCCTGTCAGCTACTGCTTGTCCGTGATTGCAGTCTCAAAATGATCCTCTCACCCGCCTCCAGTGATTGCCTCCCAGACTGTGTCAAACTCCGCATAGCTCTCCATACCTCAGACTCGTTCTATCACTCCCGGTTCTTAATGTCACTCCCTATCTCTCTCTGTTGCTGCTATTTTGAGTCACTTTCATCATGTGGCAAATCAGCTGAAAGTTTCTGTTTAATAATGAGGAGGTGACCAATATAAAGATATCAGAATCAGCTTCAAACACTCCCTGGACAGCACGGGGTGAGATACAGAGTAAAGTTCCCTCTACACTGTCCCCATCAAACACTCCCAGGACAGGTACAGCACGGGGTTAGATACAGAGTAAAGCTCCCTCTACACTGTCCCCATCAAACACTCCCAGGAAAGGTACTGCACGGGGTTAGATACAGAGAAAAGCTCCCTCTACACTGTTCCCATCAAACACTCCCAGGACAGGTACAGCACAGGGTTAGATACAGAGTAAAGATCCCTCTACACTGTCCCCATCAAACACTCCCAAGACAGGTACAGCACAGGGTTAGATACAGAGAAAAGCTCCCTCTACACTGTCCCCATCAAACACTCCCAGGACAGGTACAGCACGGGTTAGATACAGAGTGAAGCTCCCTCTACACTGTCCCCATCAAACACTCCCAGGGCAGGTACAGCACGGGGTTAGATACAGAGTAAAGCTCCCTCTACACAGTCCCCATCAAACACTCCCAGGACAGGTACAGCACGGAGTTAGATACAGAGTAAAGCTCCCTCTACACTGTCCCCATCAAACACTCCCAGGACAGGTACAGAACGGGGTTAGATACAGAGTAAAGTTCCCTCTACACTGTCCCCATCAAACACTCCCAGGACAGGTACAGCACGGAGTTAGATACAGACTAAAGCTCCTTCTACACTGTCCCCATCAAACACTCCCAGGACAGGTACAGCACGGGGTTAGATACAGAGTAAAGCTCCCTCTACACTGTCCCCATCAAACACTCCCAGGACAGGTGCAGCACGGGGTTAGATACAGAGTAAAGCTCCCTCTGCACTGTCCCCATCAAACACTCCCAGGACAGGTACAGCACGGGGTTAGATACAGAGTAAAGCTCCCTCTACACTGTCCCCATCAAACACTCCCAGGACAGGTACAGCACGGGGTTAGATAGTTGCATGACTAATGAGAAGAACTCTAATTTTTATGGGTAATATATTGTTTTGTCTGTTGAAATCTGCCCTGCGTTGTGTCTGACTCCAACAAACAAGATGGGGAGGAGGTGAATGTGTTTTCAACCCCCTCCCTCAGTGACTGCCACATCAAAGATGGATGTCTTGCAGCGAATGATTCTCTAGCCTGGATGACTGAGTGACAGCATGATTTTGTTGGGCCGAATGGGCTCTTTCTGTGCTATAACCCCTACATCTTTCTGTGTTGGTGAACCCCAGTATTTCTAGGATTCAACATTGAGGTTGAGTTAACCGAAGTCAGGAATTGTTTGTCGTTCTGCATTTACTAATCAGTGGGGTCATGTCAGCCTCTGTATAAAGGGAGATACTGGGGTCAGGAGTAGGCAATGGTCACTGACTGTGATCCGGCATGGCATTGGCACTATGGTGGGGGCTGCTGTTATGGAGACAAACCTGGGCTACATGCAGCCTCTTTAGAAGGCGAGGAAGGAGAGCGGAGAAAGGCAAGGGTATGTTATCATGTTGCTATGTGAACAGAGTTCTCTCAGAGTCAGTGTAATGTTTGTGGGTCAGTGAAGTGTTTGCGCTGATTAGTGTAGGGGTGCTTTCTTCTGGAGACAGTACTTTGATATTCCCCTTTTGATTAGTAACAACCATCCATCGCCCACAATCACTCATTTGTTGGCTCGAGCTATGAGTGATTCACGTGAGATTCTGACAAAGAATAGGTAAACAACTCTTTGTTGGTGGAGTGAGTTTGGAGTTTAACCATTGCAGGGACCCGCTCCCTGCAGTAATTCAAAAAGCAAATGAGCGATTCACGTATTTCACGGCAGCTTTTTGGATCTTGAGGTGTAATAAGGGCTGCTGTGATTTCATAAACAATATTGGTGATGTGATTGCTCAGAGATCGCTTGGGTTTGAAGCAATGCGTTGTGATGCAAAGGACTTCTTATTTTCTCTGATGTAAATGGTTAGACAGGGAGAAAGAAATTAATAAACCGCTAATCAACAGACAGAGAGATAGAGAAAAATAAAGAGAGAAATCGGATGAGGGAGGAATCGTGAAATAGGATTATCTGTGACAGAGAGAGAAATCATAGAAATCATGGGATCTGCAGCACTGGGGAGGCCATTTGGCGCCTTTATGTTTGTGCTGATTTCTGGAGGGGCTCCTGAGTCCCCCCTCAGACAACGGCATGTCTCAAGGTCAGTGGGTGGCACAGGGTTGCAGGGCAAGGCATGTGCCACTGGCAAGTTGACCAGGCCCTCCGGATCCATGCCCTCCAGACGATACCCGCCAGGGTATTAAAGGCCACAGGACACGGTAGGCCGCAGGTTGCCTCCACCTAGAATGTGCATCCTGAGGACACACCCAGACGTAGCGGCAGATAATGGAGGATTAAAACGACTAAGGATCACTGAGAGAGCAGTGGGGGAGGGGGGGGGGGGGGTGCCATTGGTATCTAATCATAGAATTTACAGTGCAGAAGGAGGCCATTCGGCCCATCGAGTCTGCACCGGCTCCTGGAAAGAGCACCCTACCCAAGGTTAACACCTCCACCCTATCCCCATAACCCAGTAACCCCACCCAACACTAAGGGCAATTTTGGACACTAAGGGCAATTTATCATGGCCAATCCACCTAACCTGCACATCTTTGGACTGTGGGAGGAAACTGGAGCACCCGGAGGAAACCCACGCACACACAGGGAGGACGTGCAGACTCCGCACAGACAGTGACCCAAGCCGGAATCGAACCTGGGACCCTGGAGCTGTGAAGCGATTGTGCTAACCACAATGCTAGGGACAGTTAAGGTCACAATTGTCTACTATTAAAACACTTACACCAGTGACATGAAAAGCCTCTGTCACCGGTATTCCGTAGTGCGGGCCAGCCTGTTAACAATACGGAGCCTGGCCTCCAATCTACCTGCAATGCCCTGAGAATCAATGCAAGGAACCATTCTCATGAATCAATGCCTGCACTCTCTCCAATGCCTGCACTCTCTCCAATGCCTGCACTCTCTCCAATGCCTGCACTCTCTCCAATGCCTGCACTCTCTCCAATGCCTGCACTCTCTCCAATGCCTGCACTCTCTCCAATGCCTGCACTCTCTCCAATGCCTGCACTCTCTCCAATGCCTGCACTCTCTCCAATGCCTGCACTCTCTCCAATGCCTGCACTCTCTCCAATGCCTGCACTCTCTCCAATGCCTGCACTCTCTCCAATGCCTGCACTCTCTCCAATGCCTGCACTCTCTCCAATGCCTGCACTCTCTCCAATGCCTGCACTCTCTCCTGAAGTGTGGTGCCACAACTAGATGCGATACTTTTGGCTGAATGAGTGTCTTACACAAGTTAATAATAATAATAATCGCTCATTGTCACAAGTATGCTTCAATGAAATTACTGTGAAAAGCCTCTAGTCGCCACATTCCGGCGCCTGTTCGGGGAGGCCAGTACGAGAAGTTCAACATAAGCCCATATTAATAAAACACAAGATACTGTATGCTTTATTAACCGCTGTCTCAAACTATCCTGCCACTTTCATTGAGTTACGTACATATACACACCCAGATACCTCTGCCCTTGGACCCCTTTTAGCGTTCTACCTCTTATTTTATACTTATTTCCACATTCTTTCTACCAAAATGAATCACTTCACATTTCTTGGCATTTAACTTCATTGTCACCTGTCTTCCCATTCCATCAACGTCTCCGTGTCCTTTGGAATTCTACACTATCCCCCACAAAGTTCACAAGGCTTCTGAGTTTTGCACCCAACAACTGTTTCCTACCACTCAGCCAATTCCATATCCATGCAACTATTATTCCATGATGGTCATTGGATAGACATATGGACGATAAGGGAATAGTGCAGATGGGCTTTAGAGGAGTTTCACAGGTTGGCGCAACATCAAGGGCCAAAGGGCCTGTACTGCGCTGTAATGTTCTATGTTCTATGAACTATGACTTTACTCATATGTTGTGTGGCACTGTTATCGATGCCTTTTAGAAGTCCCATGTACAAATTCATGGCAACAACATTGCCCTCAACATTCTGTTACATCTACAAAAAAACTCCAGCAAGTTAGCTAAACATGATTTTCCCTTAAGAACCCTATGCTGGCATTTCTTAATTAACCTACATTTCTCCATGTGACTATAAACATTGTCACAAATTATAGTTTCTCGACCTTTCCCCACCAAAGTTGAACTGACTGGCCTGTAGTTGTTGGGCTTATCCACACTCCCTTTTTGAACAAGGGCGTAACGTTTGTAATTCTCCAGTCCTCATTAACCACCTGAATCTAAGGAAGACTGAGACCAGTGCCTCTGCTATTTCCACTCTCACTTCCCTCAGTATCTTTGGGTGCCAGTCCTGGTGCATCATCAACTTTACGTAGCGATAATTTATACCCTGTTAAACCCTTCTACAATCTGGATTGCTTCATCTTTCACCATGGCTGGCTGGCACCTTCTTCCTTGGTAAAGACATTTAATACCTCAGCTATGACCCCCGCCCGAGTCAAAGAACAAAGAACAAAGAAAAGTACAGCACAGGAACAGGCCCTTCGGCCCTCCAAGACTGTGCCAACCATGCTGCCTATCTAACTAAAATCTTCTACACTTCCTGAGTCCGTATCCCTCTATTCCCATCCTATTCATGTATTTGTCAAGATGCCCCTTAAATGTCACTATCGTCCCTACTTCCACCACCTCCTCCGGCAGCGAGTTCCAGGCACCCACTACCCTCTGTGTAAAAACACTTACCTCGTACATCTACTCTAAACCTTGCCCCTCGCACCTTAAACCTATGCCCCCTAGTAACTGACCCCTCGATCCTGGGAAAAAGTCTCTGATCATCCACTCTGCCTATGCCCCTCATAATTATGTAGACCTCTATCAGGTCGCCCCTCAACCTCGGTTGTTCCAGTGAGAACAAACCGAGTTTATTCAACCGCTCCTCATAGCTAATGCCCTCCATACCAGGCAACATCCTGGTAAATCTCTTCTGCACCCTCTCTAAAGCCCCCACATCCTTCTGGTAGTGTGGTGACCAGAATTGAACACTATACTCCAAGTGTGGCCTAACTAAGGTTCTATACAGCTGCAACATGACTTGCCAATTTTTATACTAAATGCCCCGTCCAATGAAGGCAAGCATGCTGTATGCCTTCTTCACTACCTTCGCCACCTGTGTTGCCCCTTTCAGTGACCTGTGGACCAGTACACCTAGATCTCTCTGACTTTCAGGGTTCTACCATTCACTGTATGTTCCCTACCTGCATTAGACCGTCCAAAATACATTACCTCACATTTGTCCGGATTAAACTCCATCTGCCATCTCTCCGCCCAAGTCTCCAAACGATCTAAATCCTGCTGTATCCTCTGACAGTCCTCATCACTATCCGCAATTCCACCAACTTTTGTGTCATCTGCAAACTTACTAATCAGACCAGTTACATTTTACTCCAAATCATTTATTTATACTACGAACAGCAAAGATCCCAGCACTGATCCCTGTGGAACACCACAAGACACAGCCCTCCAATCAGAAACGTACCCTTCCATTGCTACTCTCTGTCTTCTATGACTGAGCCAGTTCTGTATCCATCTTGCCAGCTCACCCCTGATTCCGTGTGACTTCACCTTTTGTACCAGTCTGCCATGAGGGACCTTGTCAAAGGCCTTACTGAAGTCCACAAGTGCGTGTGTGTGCGCTCGTTTGTGTGCAGATTCCTGCCCATCCCTCTTCCTCCCGCGGGGTGTTGCAGAGGTTGAGGTGACCTGCTATTGGCCAGCAGTCAATGGGGTTTCCAGCTGTTCACACCCTCCGCTGGTGGGTAAATTGTACCGGGGAGGGGTTGCCATGGTGAATCCAGGGCGACGTGGGTAAATCTCCTGTCTGGTTCCTCATCATCTCTGCTCCTCCTTTCCCCACCAGATAATAAACACACGCACACTGAAAACTGGAATGATTGTAATGCGGGCATTAATAACGTGCCACAAGATGAAGACTTGATGCACAACTTGATAGACTTCAGTAATTGGAAACAACATATCCAATGCTTCTATGAATGTATGTGTGTGTGTCTGCATGGGTGTGTATATGTGTACATGTGTGTGTGTGCATGTGTGTTTGTGCATGTGTGCGTGTGTGTGTGTCCATTTCTCTGTGTGTGTGCATGTGTGTTTGTGCATGTGTGCATGTGTTCATGTTTGTGCAAGAGTGCACATCAATGTGTGCATGTGCATGCGTGCATGTATATGTGTGCATATGTGTGTGTATGCATATGTACATTTGTGTACGTGCAAGTGGGAACATATGTGTGTGTGTGCTTGTGTTGTGCATGTGTATGCATGCGTGCACACAGGTGTGTGTACGTGTACCCATGTGTGTGTGTGTGTCTGTGCACATGTGTGTGCACTTGTGTGTGCATGTGTGTTTATGCATGTGAGCGTGTGTGCTTGTGTGTTTGTGTGTGTGTGCATGTGTCTGTCTGTGTGTGTGCATGTGTGTGTATGTTTGTGTGTGCCTGTGTGGTGTGTGTGTGTGCATTTGTGTGTGTGCATGTATAGATGCACGCATATGTGTGTGCGTGTCTGTGTGTATCTGTATGTGAGCACATGTGTTTGTGTGTGCACGCATGTGTGTTTATTTTTTGTGGTCGCACACATGTGTGTGCGTGCCTGTGTATCTGTGTGTGCACATGTGTGTGTGTGCACGCATTTGTGCGTGTGTGTGTGTGCATGTATGTGAGTGTGTGTGGTCGCACGCATTTGTGTGTGTGCGCATGCGTGTGTTTGCCTGTGTGTGTCTGTGTGATTGTCTGTGTCTGTGTATTTGTGTTTGTGTGTATGTGTGTGTATGATAGAGAATGTGTATGTGTGTGTGTATATGTGTATGTATATTGGTGTTTGTGTGTGTTACCGTTAGTGTGTGCCTGACTGTGCTTGTGTCACTTAGTGTGTGCCTGACTGTGTGCATGTCTCCCTCTGTACGCAACTGTATATGCCTATCTCTCTGTGTCTGTGTACTGTGTGCCTGTCTCTATGTGTATATGTGACTGTGTGCGTGTCTCTGTGTATATGTGACTGTGTGTGTGTGTCTCTCTGTACATGTGACTGTGTGTGTATCTGTGTATATGCGATTTGTACATGTCTCTGTGTATATGTGAATGTGTGTGGGTCTCTGCGTGTATATGACTGTGTGTACGAGTCTGTGTATATGCGACTGTGTGTGCATGTCTCTGTATATGTGACTGTGTGTGCATGTCTCTGTGCGTATGTGACTGTGTGTACGTGTCTCTGTGTATATGTGAGTGTGTGTACGTGTCTCTGTGTATATGTGACTCTGTGTGCGTGTCCACATGTATATGTGACTGTGTGTGTGTCTATGTGTATATGTGACTTTGTGTACGTGTCTGTGTATATGTGACTGTGTGCATGTGTCTATGTGTATATGTGACTGTGTGTGCGTGTCCATGTGTATATGTGACTGTGTGTGTGTCTATGTGTATATGTGACTTAGTGTACGTGTCTGTGTATATGTGACTGTGCGTGTGTCTATGTGTATATGTGACTGTGTGTGCGTGTCCATGTGTATATGTGACTGTGTGTGTGTCTATGTGTATATGTGACTTTGTGTGTCTATGTGTATATGTGACTTTGTGTACGTGTCTGTGTATATGTGACTGTGCGTGTGTCTATGTGTATATGTGACTTTGTGTACGTGTCTGTGTATATGTGACTGTGCGTGTGTCTATGTGTATATGTATATACTGTGTGTGTGTCTATGTGTATATGTGACTTTGTGTACGTGTCTGTGTATATGTGACTGTGCGTGTGTCTATGTGTATATGTGACTTTGTGTACGTGTCTGTGTATATGTGACTGTGCGTGTGTCTATGTGTATATGTATATACTGTGTGTGTGTCTATGTGTATATGTGACTTTGTGTACGTGTCTGTGTATATGTGACTGTGCGTGTGTCTATGTGTATATGTGACTGTGCGTGTGTCTATGTGTATATGTATATACTGTGTGTGTGTCTATGTGTATATGTGACTTTGTGTACGTGTCTGTGTATATGTGACTGTGCGTGTGTCTATGTGTATATGTGACTGTGTGCGTGTGTCTATGTGTATATGTGACTGTGCGTGTGTCTATGTGTATATGTGACTGTGCATGTGTCTATGTGTATATGTGACTGTGCGTGTGTCTATGTGTATATGTGACTGTGCGTGTGTCTATGTGTATATGTGACTGTGCGTGTCTCAGTCTCTGGCTCTCAATGTGCGTGTCAGAATTTTAACTTCTGAGCAAATGGAGGTTGATTGGAAAAACTCAGTAAATGCAAACAGGAGGAGCAGTGCCCATTAATCAAACCAAATTGATTCTGTTTAACCGCTTGTCTCATTTTTATGCTCCAGAAGTAAAGTTATTGATCTACTCACTAGTAACAGCACTAGTTCTGGTGGCGTTTGCACTTAAAATGTGAACTTGTCGTTTCTCTCTCAGACACTGAGAGCTTCAGAGCAAATACAGCAGTCCATGTTTTATTTCACATTCCCAAGGTTTGTGGTTTTCCTAATTTTGTAACAATCCTGGTTATTGTGGGAGACAGACTGTGCTGGAGGCAGCCAGAGTTTCTGTCACTCACACATTGAGTTGCATCAGTGATAGCCTTACTTCTGCTCTGGCCAATTATTCTGAAGCTGGAATTGGGAAACCCATTCTCTGCAGCTCATTTTGATCTTTGCTGCCTGTATCCTAACGCTCAGCGAGCCCTGTTTCCTTACCACCCCACTGTGCTCATTAATCTACATTAGCTCCCATTCTTGTGATGATATGCTTGTGAACAATATAGTACATATATTGCGACCTCCAACCAGCTGGTGGTGTCAGACATCGGTCATGTGATATCCAGCTCTCGCCAGTTGGTAGTAAGGCGTAGGACAGGTCAGTCGCACATAGCGTAGTTCCAGGAGCATTCACAAAACTCAAAAATGACTTACTAAACCATCATTCTAGTTAAGTCACCTGTGTGCATCATTGCAATGGCAAGATCACAGAACGTAACATGGTACCAGGTGTAAGGAACATTTAAAGATGACAGTAGAAAGGATAAGGCGCAACCGGCCTAAGAACAAAAAAGAGATTCTTCTGTCGACCTAATGAACTATGGCCATTTGCGACTCAACACAACAAACGACAGTGAAGTTCGAGATGGAACGTTTAAACGCACCCCCACCAGCTTCAAGTCTCGGGTAACGTAGATGAAAAATAGAGCGTTTTCATACGTCACAGCCCTTGGCCTGCAGACAGAGCCTGATGAGAGGCACATTGCTTTGCTTCTCATGGTGGCAGGTCCACAAGCAATAGAAATCTACAATACCTTCACTTTTGATAGCGAAGAGCCACAATGAGAGCTACGATGAGGCGATAAAGTACTTTGATCGGCATTGCTCTCCGAAAAAAAGTGAAACATTTGAAAGATATATTTTTTGTATGCATACCCAGAAACCAGGTGAATCTTTCAACAGTAACCGATTTCAGGCCGAAGACCCAATCCTGCAATTTTCAGTGATCTAAAATCATCGATGATCCGCGACCAAGTAGTATTTGGCATATGGAATGATAAGCTCTGTGATAGATTGTTACGGGAACATAGAACATAGAACATAGAACATAGAACAGTACAGCACAGAACAGGCCCTTCGGCCCTCGATGTTGTGCCGAGCAATGATCACCCTACTTAAACCCACGTAACCCGTATACCCGTAACCCAACAATCCCCCCATTAACCTTACACTACGGGCAATTTAGCATGGCCAATCCACCTAACCCGCACATCTTTGGACTGTGGGAGGAAACCGGAGCACCCGGAGGAAACCCACGCGCACACGGGGAGGACGTGCAGACTCCACACAGACAGTGACCCAGCCGGGAATCGAACCTGGGACCCTGGAGCTGTGAAGCATTGATGCTAACCACCATGCTACCGTGAGGCCCCCAAAGGGAAGAAGACCTGAAATTGGAAAATGCAATTAAGATTTGCCGTGCGAGTGAGCGGCTGCACAACAGATCAGTATACTCAGTTTGAAGCATTTTGGCGGCAACATGTAAGAAGGCGGCAGCACCATCAGCGCTGTGACGCAGTTCAGTAAGAAATGTTGTCTCAGTGTGGGCAGCCATTTTAAGCAGCCGACAGGAGCCGCCATCTTATGCCAGAAATGTAGGCGACTGACATGGCCCACGGCAATTTCCAGGTTCTGGAAAAGTATGGTACAGGTGTGGCCGCAAAAATCATTTTGCAAAACAACATTTTTTGCACCCTACAGTGGGCCAATCAGATCAGTTAACACGGTTGTTGAGATGCCTCCAGACGAATGGTTCTTTATTTAATTTTAATTTTTTTTTAGAGTATCCAATTATTTTTTTTTTCCAATTAAGGGGCAACTTAGCGCGGCCAGTCCACCTAACCTGCACATCTTTGGGTTGGGGGGGGTGAAACCCACGCAGACACAGGGAGAATGTGCAAACTCCACACGGACTGTGACCCAGGGCCGGGATTCGAACCCGGGTCCTCAGCGCCGTGAGGCAGCAATGATAACCATTGTGCCACGTGCTGCCCTCGAATGGTTCTTTATTGATCTAATTTCAACCAAGGACAGGAAGAGTCCGACCACTAAAGTGAAGAAGTTTTCCCAAAAGTCATAGAATTATCAGAGAATTTACAGTGCAGAAGGAGGCCATTTGGCCCATCGAGTCTGCACCGGCTCTTTGAAAGAGCACCTTACCCAAGCCCACACCTCCACCCTATCCCCATCCCCACCCAACACTAAGGGCAATTTTGGACACTAAGGGCAATTTAGCATGACCAATCCACCTAACATGCACAAGTCGTGGTGATAGTAAGGACAAATCTGATGCCGTTGAAACCAGATGGGAGCGGATGCTGCAGAATGGGTTCATCATGCTCTTGTATCATTTTCGAAATCCACTAAGCAGAACTCTGCAATATCTTTCGGATCCTCCATCTCTGTCTC
The DNA here is from genome assembly GCF_902713615.1 of Scyliorhinus canicula. NCBI lineage: Eukaryota > Metazoa > Chordata > Chondrichthyes > Carcharhiniformes > Scyliorhinidae > Scyliorhinus > Scyliorhinus canicula. The sequence continues at coordinate 2,782,562 of NC_052164.1, forward strand.
TGGTTGGTCTTCCTCCATTTTCGCTATCGCTCCATTCTGACAATGATTTAGCTTAAAAAATCTCCTCCATGGCGTCGCCTCTCCCTATGTCAGTAATCCCCTCCAGTCCTACAATCCTCCAGGGTCTCTGCACTCCTGCAATTCCAGCCTCTTTGGCATACCCCAATTTCCTTTGCTCCACCATTGGCAGCCGTGCCTTCAGCTACCAGAGTCCCGAGCTGTGGAATTCTTTCCTGAACCTTGTGCCTCTCTACCCCTTTAAGATGCTCCTTTGAACCTGTCTCTTTATTGAAGCTTTTGGAAATATCCCCTTGTGTGGCTTAGTGTCTATTTCTGTTTGTAACGTTCCTGTGATGCTCCCCTACAGGTTTCATTATATTAAAAGTGCTATGTAAATGCACACCGTTGTTCTTGTTTATCCAACAACATGACAGATCTGAAAGCAGAGTTTGATTTCCAAATGACAGCCACTGTTTTTTTGTAGGTTTAATGTTTTTTAATAAGCTTTTTAAAATCTTATTTCCTACCATCCCCAAACAGATAGAACAAAGCAATGTTGATGAGTTTGGCCATGAAAGAAAAAGCATCAGGTGGAGCGGAGACTAATTCGTGAAGAGGATTTTTAATGAACCTGGAGACTTTAGTGAGGATCCTCGATTCAACCTCTTCGCCTGCATCAACCTGGAGCATTGTTCAACAATAGAACCATCAATGGCTACACTTAGTGGAATTAGGGACGATAGTGACATTCAAGGGGCATCTTGACAAATACATGAATAGGATGGGAATAGAGGGATTCGGACCCAGGAAGTGCAGAAGATTTTAGTTTAGTCGGGCAGCATGGTCGGCACGGGCTTGGAGGGCCGAAGGGCCTGTTCCTGTGCTGTACTTTTCTTTGTTCTTTGTTCTTTGTTAGTGTGAAGGAGAATTGCAAAACCGGTTTAGTTTTCCTTTTAATGTTATTCACTGTGCCTGCGCACGATGCCCACAGATATACCTGATTGGAGATAACTTCTTACTTTAGAATTTGATTGAATTCTCATTGAGGGGTAAATTTGTGAGCTGGACCTATCAGAGTAACTCTGAACATGTTTAACGTTCCTGTTGGGAGAGAGAATTGTTTACCTTCATGTTCATGTTCTACACTTGGAGAGAGGAGAGTGAAGCAGTGGAAGTTGGAGTTTCATTAACCATCTGGCAGACCAGAACATTAACATTACTTCCACCTTGTTAGTATTCTTCCCCTTCCCTGGTCTATCCCCTTCCCCTTGTTAGTATTCTTCCCCTTCCCTGGTCTATCTTTCCCAGCCATGAGGATGTTAGTGGGCAGATTAACCGGCAGCTTTTCTGTGCTTCCACATCTGTACAAAGAGACGGGACAATCTACCCACTGGACTACCAGAGTCATGTTTTATCGATATAAAGACCTGGTTAAGCCACTCCTGGAATACTGGGAGCAGTTCTGGTCATCGCAACACAGAAAGGATATATTGGCCTCAGGAGGAATGCAGTATAGATTTACCAGAATGATCACTGGACTGAAAAGGTTACATTATGATGGGTGAATACACAAACTGTATTCACTGGAGCTTAGAAGGATAAGGAGTGACTGGATTGAAGTTTCCAAGATTGCCAGGGCGACCAGTCTCCAGACCTCATTACACACTTGGCCTGCCAGGTTGTTACCCATACACTGCATTGTGAATGTTGGTCTATATCAAAGTTGATGCCTTCTTCCATTTATTCTTGGGTTGTGGAGTTCTTTTGCTGTTATTTCTCATGCCGGTGGGGCCATCTGTCTCCTGCTTCTGACCCAGAACGGCTCCCATGCAATCAACCACAGGAAACCTGAGATCTTGTCACATTGCAGGATTTTCTACATCTCTCCCTCCATCATTCTCCAATTTGTACTGTGCCAGGTGAAGCACCAAAGCCTATTTAGTGGGTTTCCTGATTTATGGATCCATAATAAAGTATTGGTCTTCGAGGATAGGTGCAGAGAAAGATAATTAAATTAAATTTAATCACCAGAGTATAATCGGTCTCCATGAATATTATCCACTATTCGTTGGATGGCTTTGGGATTTTGTTCTCCTTATCTCTTCACATCCGAATCCCCTCCGCCCCTAACCACTCATTCCCCCGGGATACACATTCATCAGCACCATTACATCATGTGTGTGTCAAATGTCCAACAACTATTCCACTCTGCAAGCTGTCACAGTAGCAAATTATATTTTTTAAGCACCTCTAACACAGTAAAGCATCCCAATGATGTTGGTGCGGAATTCATACAATCTACAGAACTTACAGTGCAGAAGGAGGCCATTTAGCCCATCAAGTATTTTTAGAGTACCCAACGCATTTTTCCCAATTAAGGGGAAATTTAGCGTGGCCAATCCACCTACCCTGTACATCTTTGGGTTGTGGGGGCAAAATCCACGCAAGCACGATGAGAATGTGCAAACGCCACACGGACAGTGACCCAGAGCCGGGATCGAACCTGGGACCTTGGCGCCGTGAGGCAACAGGGCTAACCCACTGCGCCACCGTGCTGCCCCAGCCCATCAAGATTACACTGACCCTTGGGAAGAGCATCCTACCTAAGCCCACACCCCCACCTCATCTCTGTAACCTCACCTAACCTTTTTTGACACTAAGGGCAATTTATCACGGCCAATCCACCTAACCTGGGCGTCTTTGGACTGTGGGAGGAAACCGGAGCACCCGGAGGAAACCCACGCAGACACGGGGAGGACGCGCAGACTCCACACAGACAGTCGCTTGCGGTCAGAATCAAAGTGCTCACTAGCCTGCCGCCCATTAGGCAGCCTTTGACATTGAGTCATGTAAGGACAAGTTAGAACAGAAGATTAAAGCCTTGGCCACAGATGCAGGTTCGAAGGAGCGCCTGAAAGACCAGAGAAGGAGGGAGAGAGGGTAGGTGGGGCGGGGGGGGGGGGGGGGGGGGGGGGGGGGGGGGTCGGGAAGAGAGGTCCAGAGCTTATGTTCTAGGAGCTGAAGGCAGGAATGGTGGATGATGAGCAGATAAGCAGATTTGGAGGACCATAGGAATATCGGAGTGTTGAGGGCTGAGTATTTATTGTGGATAGTGAATATTTATGGCGATAGTTACCAGACTATGAGAGTAAGAAGGGCCAATTTACAGCAACTATAACTCATGGCCAGGGTGAATTCGCCAATAAGGATCTATTTATGGTTTGCGTGGAGAGTTCATGTTTATTTCATTTTAAACCCACTCCTGATCAAGTGTTTTTTCTTTGTTTCGCTTTTAATACATTGGTTCCAAAATGTTTAATTGGTAGAATGGCCCAGGTGAAGAGCTTTGATAATTCAGCTTTGTAGTTTGAAAAAGGTGAAGCAGCATTCTTTTGCTCCTCCAGATAGTGTGTGCACATTTCACTGTTAATCCAATTAGCAAAACCCTGTCATTACTGAGGGCGGCAATCCCATCTCCTGGGGAATAAATCCCTCATTTCATATTCCTTTTGTTTAGAAATTATAAAGCAAATGTCACAGACATAAATGGGAGGGGGGGGGGGACGTTTGGAAATCATCTGGGAAAGTTCAGTGGGTCAAACTGTAACTTAATCATACAAGAGTGCTTGACTGTAATTTTGACAAAAAAAATGAACTCATTTAAAATCCGTGGTCAAATTCAAACCCGATCCATGAATTTTTCCAGAAGCAGTGGGAATAATTGGCAGGGATTGTAACTGATGGAATCGAAAGTCTGGTGCAAGCAATAGAAGGCTGAGAACTTCACTCTGTTCTTCCGAAGAATCCATTCTGAGTTTCACTCGCTGTGTCTGAATGAGAAAGTGGAGGCCCCAGAGCCAAGATTGAGTTGGGGGTTGTACTCTGCACCAGACTGTTACATCAAACCGACAAGCGATGGTGACAGACCGGCCAGGTCTCTTTCATCATATTTTTCATCATATTTGTGAAAACACTGTTGATTTAGGGTCAGCAGCCTGCCAGGACTGGCCTGGGATCTCCAGGGATTGAAGATTAATCTCCAGGACACCGCTGTGTGAAACCCTGGAGAAAAATCATCGGATCATTCAAATATATTGGGTTTTTTTGAACATTTCCCTTTCAAATATAAAATTGCTGAAAATTAATTGTTGAAACAGGCTGCATGGCTGAGAGTCAATCATTGACTTTGACAATGAGTCTTGTTGCTTTCCAATTGGAGTAGGAAGGCAGGAGGTCACAGGAATGATGAGTTGGCTAGTGGTTGGAGCGAGGGGGCAAGTCACCCGTAATAAAACCTCCAGGAATACATCTGATCGCAGTTGGCAACTCAATGTTCACTCAGAGGTAGTTAAAGAGGGAGCTGTGGTCAGGAGGGTCCCTGTTCTAGTTGGGTTTGTGACCAAACCGTGCTTAATATCCCCGCAGTTAAAATTGTTCACTTGTCCTGTCGGCGGTTCTCCCACCTTTAAATTCGGCTCCCTGGGGCTTGGTTCACTTTAAACCCCGTCTGTTATATTTCCTTCATCTTCTGGAGCTAAACAGCAGCCACCCCGAGCAAGCCCCACCGACCGGGGGGGGGGGGGGGGGGGGGGGACAGAGGGAGACACAGAGAAAGACAAAAAGTGTTGAAGGAGACAGAGACGGCATCAAAGCAGAATGAGAGAGACAGAAATGTAAGGCCACACAAGGGGGCAGGCAAAAAGGGAGAGTGTGAGAGAGAAAGACAGGACTACCAAGAAAGAAAAACACCGAAGGAGTGAGGGAAACAAAGGAGAGCAGAGGACCAAAATGACAAGGCAGAGAGGAGAGAGATACCACAACATTCTGGACCTCTGTGAAGGGTTCCGCAAGTCTAACCCACCAATCAGTCAGAGCTCCATTTACTGTCCTTGGTTGCAGGTCACACCATCTTAACTCTGATTTTTTTTCTCTCTCATGTTTCCTTTCACTCAGATGCTGAATATGCCAGGACTTGAGAAACTCACAATTCTTCATTTGTTAGACCTGGTTAGTGAGTGTTTGGCAGCCATTCAGTTTGAGGCATTGAAGCTGTGTCCAACCCAGTCCTCACCTGTCTGCACTCACATTTACATAGACTGGACCTTCTGATGGCAACATGCAGAAGGAGATCACACGTCAGGTAGCTCCCGCTAGAGCCCCTGGTTTCTGGGGTGGGATTCTCCGACCCCCCCGCCGGGTTGGAGAATCGCCGGGGGTTGTCGTGAATCCCGACCCCGCCATCTCCCGAAGTCTCCGGCACCAGAGATTCAGCACGGGCAGGAATCGCCCTGCGCCTGTCGCCCCCCCCCCCCCCCCCCCCCGCCCCCCGGCGATTCTCCAGCCCGCGATGGGCCGAAGTCCCGCCGCTGTCATGCTGGTCCCGCCGGCGGGAATCAAACCACCTATATTACCGGCGGGACCAGGCAGCGCGGGCGGGCTCCGGGGTCCTGCGCGGGGGGGGGGGGGGCGCGAGGCAATCTGGCCCCGGGGGGTGCCCCCACAGTGGCCTGGCCCGTGATCGGGGCCCACCGATCGGCGGGCGGGCCTGTGCCATGGGGGCACTCTTTTCCTTCCACCTTCGCCATAGTCTTCACGATGGTGGACACGGAAGTGACCCCCTCCCCTGCGCATTCACGGGGATGACGTCAGCAGCCACTGATTCTCCGGCGCATGCCGGCTGGCGAAGTCCCTTCGGCCCCGGTTGGCGTGGTGCCAAAGGCCTTTCCTGCCGGCCGGCGGGGCGCAAACCACTCCGGCGCGGGCCTAGCCCCTCAATGTTAGGGCTTGGCCGGAGTGGTTCACGCCATTCCATCCCGCCGGGACCCCCGCCCTGCCGAGCAGGGGAGAATCCCATCCCCGCGCATGCGCCGGAACATCAGCGGGGAGGGGGTCACTTCCGCGTCTGGTCTTTTTCACCAGGTTCTCAGGGAAAATTGGTGGACAGATTTGTCCCATTTGGAAACCTTTTGTGAGAAGATGTCAAAAGGTCCAAGTAAGAATATTGGGAAGAAAGGTGTGAGGGATGGCCCTTCTGAGGAGCGGAGTAAGATGTGGAGTCTGGCGGGGTCGAAGATGGCTCAGGCAAGCGTGTCGGATAGGGCCACACCTATTACAGTGGATACGTTGACGGAGATAATGGCTGTCGAATCTGACAGGCAATTCGGCAAGCATTTAGAGAGGCAATGGAAGGAGGTGCTGGAAACCCTCAAAAGGTCAATGGAGTAAGCACTGGTCCTGGTAAAGGAGGCACTGGCGAGGATGTTGGAGATGGTCAGGAGCAGGGTGAGGTGCTGAAAGGGGGTAGAGAAGACATTGTCGCAACGCAGTGACCAGTTGGCCTCGTTGGATGCTGTGTTGCAAAGGGTGAAAGAAAGAAACAAGGATCTGAGAGCTAAGGTCAAGGATCCAGAGAACAGGTCGAGGTGGCAGGACCTCAGGAGGGGATGGGGGGTCGGAGGCTGACTGAATACTTTCAGTCGATGTTTCCGGAGGTTGATGGGGAGGAGGATCAGGACCTATTAAGCTGCATGTGGCCCATCGATCGCTCCAGCTGAAACCACAACGATGATCGACTTTTTTCATAGCTATCAGATGAAGCTATGAGCTAAGGAGAATCGGAAGGTGGGCTGGGAAGACAGCGATATCCGTACATACCAGGATACCACAACAGAACTGGCAAGGAGGCATGCGTGCTTCAACAGGGCGAAGTTGGCACCATACAAACGTGGTGTATGTTTTGGTATGGTGTACCCGGGGAGGCTGAGGGTTACACATAATGTGAAGGACTGAACTGAGGGGATTTGAATGTGACTTTGCTGCTGGCTGGGACGGGTTTGTATGGGGACCCTGCTGTAATATTTTTTTTTTTTTTTTTTAAATTTAGATTACCCAATTATTTTTTCCAATTAAGGGGCAATTTAGCGTGGCCAATCCACCTACTCTGCACATTTTTGGGTTGTGGGGGCGAAACCCACGCAGACACGGGGAGAATGTGCAAACTCCACACGGACAGTGACCCAGAGCCGGGATCGAACCTGGGACCTCAGCGCCGTGAGGCAGCTGTGCTAACCACTAGGCCACCGTGCTGCCCTACCCTGCTGTAATATTGAGTTTTTCTTTCCAATGTTTGGTTTTCTCTGTTTCCCATTTCCCCCTGTTTCTTTTCATTGTACAGAGTTGCGGTTAATTGAAATTGGTGTGTTTTGTTTGGGAGGGCTTTTTTGTTTCTGTTTTTTCTTTTCTCGGTGGTTGTTTTCTGGTTTGGGGGTGTATTTGGCTTGGGGGAGGGGGAGAGAGGTTGGATAGTTTTACAGTTGATGGGGGGGGTGCAGTTTGTTCTCGGCTTGCTGGTTTGGCTTTTGATCTCTTTCTTTGGTTATTCACTTGTGGGAGGAGGGTTCTGGCGGGGTGGGGCAGGGGCCACCTCATTTGGTTACGTGGAATGTGCGCGGTTTGGGGGGCCCAGCGAAACGGGTGTGTTCTTTCTCACATTTGAAGAGTTTGAAGGCCGATGTGGTGCTTTTGCAGGAGACCCACCTGTGGGTGAGGGAGCAGATCAGGCTCCGTAAGAGTTGGGCTAGCTGATGGTGTTGCACTCAGGCTATGAGAGCAGGGTCTGAGGGGTGGCGATACTAATTAACCAAATAATCCAGTTTCAGGTCGGAAAGTTGGTAACAGACTAGGGCAGTCGATAGGTTCTGGCCTTCGCCTCGCTGATTGCTCGAAGGCGAGTGCTGATGGGATGGAGGTCAGCTTCTCCCTCCAGTGTCTCAGTGTGGCTGGGGGATCTGATGGAGTTTTTATAAATCGAGAAAGTTAAGTATACAGTGAGGAGGGCAATCGAGGGGGTCAAAGAAATGAAATGAAAATCGCTTATTGTCACGAGTAGGCTTCAATGAAGTTACTGTGAAAAGCCCCTAGTCACCACATTCCGGCACCTGTTCGGGGAGGCTGGTACGGGAATCGAACCGTGCTGCTGGTCTGCTTCGTCTGCTTTAAAAGCCAGCGATTTAGCCCAGTGAGCTAAACCAGCAGCTGTTTATTCTATACCTTAAAGGGCTCATCACCATTTGCTGTTGGGAGGGGGTTGGGGGAGAGTTGGTGTGGTGGGGCTTTCTGCTGGGGGTCCTTTTGGTTTGGGAGGGGGGGGAGGGTTTTGGAGGGGTTTCTTATTATTTTATTGTTATGTTTAAAATTGAAAAAGCTGAATTAAAATATTAAATATATATATATATATATATTACATTGACTGATTGCAGCACAGAAACCAGCCATTCAGCCAACACAAGGCTCCTCCCATTCTCCTTCATCTCTCCCTGTCAACCTATTTCCTCCATTTCTTTAGCACTGCGACCATCCCAGTTGGTGTTATAACTGGACGGGAAGATCCCAGAATGGAACACTAGCTCAAAGGCCATTGGTATGATTCTCTGGTGCGGCCCGCCCCTGGGATTCTCCGCCTAGCCAGTCGGCCAATGGGGTTTCCCATTCTGGGCAGCCCCACGCCATTGGGAAATCCCCGGGCTGCAGTGCAGCGGAGAATCCTGCCCCATAATATTTAATTTGTTCAATAGAACATGGAGGAACAGCATCACAGGACTATTCATTACTTTTAGCAACAAGAAAAAAGCATTTATTAAACATGAAAAGTTGGTTTATAATACAATACGCCTTTACTACCCCTTCCACAAAAGATCAGCCATGATCTCATTGAATGGCAGAGCAGACTCGAGGAGCCAGATGGCCTACTCCTGCTCCTAGTTCTTATGTTCTTATGTTCAGTTTAACAATTGCAAACAGGTTTAAAAGGTTAACATTGATTACAAAGTACATATTAAGCTAGATGGTCTCATTAACACACAAAGTCCCTTTTAAGCAGAGAGGATGACTGTAGACAGATACACTCTCCACTCTGAACCCAAGGTCGCGTCTGTGTGTGTCTGCTCACAATCCCCTCAGATGATTATCATGTGAGAGTTTCCAAACTTCACTCTCAAAACCACCCGTTAAAATCTTCTGTCACAATAATGCTTTCCATTAGCGGTTTGCATTCTGAAATCCCGACCTGGTTTTCTAAATGCTACTTTTAAACAAAACTTCCACTCCTCTTCTAACAAAATCCAGTTCAGGATTTGACATCAACCCTTTTGGATTTCTTTGACGTGACTGCTGTTACAGAAACTTCGAGATCCAGCCACTGATTTCCATAGTTAATTCAATTCACATTCCACAGGCTTTAGTAAATTTCCACAAACCTGAAAATCACTTCAGATATCTTCCTGGCATCTCAGCCTTCTTCTGAGCACTGTCTATCTCGACTTAACAATTCTCTGTTCTAGTACGATTAACCTCAGACTTCTTGGAATCTTCTTTTCATTTCTCTAGTTTCCTTTACTAGCTGTTCTTCAGATCTGTTTTCTTAACCATTACTCCAGGATATGGCTTTTCTTCCAGCAAAGCTGAGAGAGATGTTCCCTTCTGGCATTCTAAACCAATTGCTTCTCGCAGAGCTGTGAAAGCAGCACTCCCACTCACTATCTAACTTCAGCTGCAATGAAATTAGCTAAACAAAAAGTTAAAAGCTTCTCTTTCTTAAAAGGCCCCGAAGCAGCCACTGCTGGTGTATTTATTCTTCATGATATAGCCCTCTCTAAGCGCAATAGAAACACAGCTGGATCTTAGCGAATCCCCACACATACAAATACCTTTGTCTCGCATGAATCTAACTATAGGTTTTATCCTTCCGGGCATAAAGTTAAACATACTTAAAATTATACTTGATTTCTAATGAATACCAATACAAATAAAAATCTCTTACAGCCATTTTTATTTTCCTAAAGCACTGTCAAATTGCAACATGTGTGAAAATGCCTACTCAGTCACTGTGTCTGACATTCTGGAATTTCTTTTTGAACTCAAGGGAAACCCACAAACTTCAGAATCACATTCTCCAGTTTATTGACAAAGGCACAGGTCAATGAAAGGAACAAAGTGAACAGTGGCAAAGTTGGATGGGAAGAGCTTAGAATAATATGGGTTTTGCAAATTCCAGGGTGTAAGATGAAGCTGAGTATATGAAATGAATAATAACAACACACATGAACAGTCAGATGTAACAGCTTCCAAATACCAGCAATTGTACTGAAGGACTTGCCACACACCTAGACAAACTATTTCAGTTCTGTTACTGACTGGCATCTACCTGATACTTTGGAAAATCTGTGGACTACCCTTTAGAACAGGAAAACACTTGACAGATTGGGAGAGTCAAGGCTTCTGCCATTTATCTGGTGAGAAAGCTGAGGCAAAAGTGAGGTTGCCAACCTAACATGAGTGTGCGAGTCTGCAAAACATTCAGTAAGGTTAACGGCCGCCAAGGGGAGCAGCAGGGTGACTCTCCACCTCCAGGCCAGTCCTGAGGAGGGCAGCCAAACAACCAAAAGAACAGAGGCTACCAAGCCAGATTGCCAGCAGCAATAACCAGGTAGCGAGCCAGGAGAACGCGATCGTCGAGGATCGAAGCCCAGCCACCTGAGCGAAAGTCAAAATGTGAGCAGATAAGTGGCTGGGGGGTGCAAAGAAGGCCACCCAAACACCAATGTCGTGTTTCAGGGAATTGGGGAGAAGTGGCCAGTGGGAGCTGGGCAACCCGACTAGAGCCAGAGGCGACAACAGGGCAGAGCTGGGATGGGCTGAGCAGAAGCCGGTCTGGGCAGCGGTTACGAGAGTGAGCAGGGGCTGGGTCAGGGTTTCTGTGCCTTGCAATGTGTGAGCTGGGGATGGATGGGTTGAGGAGGACATTTATCTCATTCAGGGTGGGGCTCGAGGTCATTGGGGCGGGGCTCGGTGTCAATGGGGCAGGGCTCGGTGTCAATGGGGCAGGGCTCGGTGTCAATGGGGCAGGGCTCGATGTCATTGGGGCGGGGCTCGATGTCAATGGGGCAGGGCTCGGTGTCATTGGGGCGGGGCTCGATGTCATTGGGGCGGGGCTCAGTGTCATTGGGGCGGGGCTCGATGTCATTGGGGCGGGGCTCGATGTCATTGGGGCGGGGCTCGGTGTCAATGGGGCAGGGCTCGGTGTCATTGGGGCGGGGCTCGGTGTCAATGGGGCAGGGCTCGATGTCATTGGGGCGGGGCTCGATGTCATGAGGTGGACTCTGCATCATTGTGGGCAGGGCTTCAAGTCTTTGTGGGCAGAGCTCAATGTAATTGTGGGTGTGGTTTGAAGCCATTGTGGTCGAGGCTCAATGTTATTGGGGGTGGGGCTTGTTGTTATTGGGGCTGGGGTTCAATGGCATTGTGGGTGGGGCTCGATGTCATTAGGGCAGGGGACAATGTCATTGATAGTGGAGCTCGATGTCATTGTGGGTGGGGCTCGATGTCATTGGGGTGGGGCGCAATAGTATTGGGACGGGTGACAATGTCATTCTGGGTGGGGCTCAATGTCATTGGGGGCACTGCATGATGTCATTGAGGATGGTGCATGATGTCATTGGGGGCAGTGCACAATGTCATTGAGGATGGTGCATGATGTCATTGGGGTGGTGTATGATCTCATTGGGGGTGATGCACAATGCCAGTGCCAGTATGTCCAGTAACAGTATGTCCTTTCTCAAGTAAGGAGACCAAAACTGAACACAATACTCCAGGTGTGGCCTCACTAACACCTTATACAATTGCAGCATAACCTCCCTCGTCTTAAACTCCATCCCTCTAGCAATGAAGGACATAATTCCATTTGCCTTCTTAATCACCTATTGCACCTGTAAACCAACTTTCTGTGACTCATGCACTAGCACACCCAGGTCTCGCTACACAGCGGCATGCTTTAATATTTTATCGTTTAAATAATAATCCCATTTGCTGTTATTCCTACCAAAATGGATAACCTGCCAGCTGTGTCCACATTCTACGAAAAAATATAAAAACCACACACTCACACTTCTCACACTCGCATATACTCTCACATTAACATACTCTTTTTTAAAATTTAGAGTACCTGATTATTTTTTTTCCAATTAAGGGGCGATTTAACGTGGCCAATCCACCTAACCTTCACATCTTTGGGTTGTGGGGGTGAAACCCATGCAGACCCGAGGAGAATGTGCAAACTCCACACGGACAGTGACCCAGGGCTAGGATCAAACCTGGGTCCTCGGCGCAGTAGGCAGCAGTGCTAACCACTGCACCACCGTGCTGCCTCGCACATTAACATACTCATGCACAATATCCCACACATATTTTCACATTAACACACACAGTCACATTTACCACTTCCTCACACTAATATAAACACATACCTGCACACAGTTTGATGTATGCCACACAGTTATGTATGTCACACAACATACACAGGAACACACACTCTCATACTGTACACACACACACTCTACACATACTCTCATACTGCACACATATACTCGCACACACTCTGATACTGCACACATGCACTCCACACACAAGTGCACACAAAGTCTCACACTGCAGCACATATGCACACACTCACATATGCACACACACTCTCATACTACGCACACACACTTTCACACACTCTGATACTGCGCACACGCACTCCACACACATGTGCACACCCGCCATCGTACTACACACACACACACACTCTCTCATACTGCACACACACAATCCATACACACGTGCACACACACTCTATTGCACACACACTCTCTCATACTACACACACTCTCATACTGCACAAACACACGTACACTCACTCTGAAACTGCACACATGCACTCCGCACACACGTGCACACACTCTCATATTGCACACACACACTCCACAAACACTCTCATATTAGGCACACACAAAATTTCACACTCCACATATACTCTAACACTGCACACACTCCACACATACTCTCACACTGCGCACACACACGGTGGCAAAATCTAAATTTAGCTGCCTAAGTAAAATAAATAATGATACTAATCTCATCTCCTGTTGTATTTTTATGAACTTGAGAGCGTTCGGAGCGGATTTGAAACCCAAATGACGCAGAGAACCTCTTTTGACATTTATTTATTTATTTAGCTTCCCCTGTGTGTAACCTGAGACACGTGAGGAATGGGCTGGATAAAAGGGGCTGCGAGAAAGGGAATTGGACAGAGGCACGGTCCAGACTTCAGCACCTTGACCAGAGGCACCGCCCAGAGTTCAGCACCTTGGACAGAGGCACGGTCCAGACTTCAGCACCTTGGACAGAGGCACGGTCGAGAGCGGGTGAGCAGCGCACTCTCTTCCTCTCCTCCTCCTCTCCCACTCTCTCCCTCTTTCCCTCTCCCACTCTCTCCCCCTCTCACCTCCTCTCCCATTCTCTCTCTCTCTCCCCTCCTGTACCATTCTCTCTCCCTCTCACTCGCTCCCTCTCCCATTCACTCTCTCTCATCTCCTCTCCCATTCTCTCTCTCTCTCCCCTCCTGTACCATTCTCTCTCCCTCTCACTCGTTCCCTCTCCCATTCACTCATCTCTCATCTCCTCTCCCATTCTGTCTCTCTCCCTTCCTACTCATTCTCTCTCCCCCCCCCCCCCATTCTTTCTCTCTCTCTCCTCTTTTCCATTCTCTCTCTCTCCTACTTTCTCTCCTATTTTCTACATTTTCCCCTTCTCTCATTGTTTCCTCTTTTTCCAGTTGCAGTTTTCCGTCTTTCTTTTCCATTCATGTTCCTCGCTTCACACCTTATCTCTGTGTGGCTTCTCCTGCTCCTACTCGCCTTTCACATTTCCTCTCTCCTGTTCCAGCTCGTGTCTCCAGAAACTTCTCTGGGAGTGTGTGAATTCAGGGTTCAAGGGAGGGTTTGATTCACAGGGGAAAGGGGCTTTAATCCCATTTTACCCTCCTCACAATTTCCCACATGACAGAAAGGTGTCTCCAGAATTGATATTTCTGTCAGTGTAACACGCTGAACTTTCCTCTGGGCTTGCGGGAGATTCTCCTCAAACCAGTGATGTTTTACACCGAGTGTGGTGGGTTCAAGTTAGAGACTCGCGGGCAAACGGTACTGAGTGTATTGTACTGTCAGAGGGTCAGTACTGAGGGAGTGCCGCACTGTCAGAGGGTCAGTACTGAGGGAGTGCTGCACAGTCAGAGGGTCAGTACTGAGGGAGCACCGCACTGTGGGAGGGTCAGTACTGAGGGAGCACCGCACTGTCAGAGGGTCAATACTGAGGAAGTGCCGCACTGTCAGAGAGTCAGTACTTAGGGAGCGCTACATTGTCAGAGTGTCAGTACTGAGGGACTGCTGCACTGTCAGAGGATCAGTACTGAGGGACTGCACTGTCAGAGGGTTAGTACTGAGGGAGTGCCGCATTGTCAGAGGGTCAGTACTGAGGGAGCGCTACACTGTCAGAGGGTCAGTACTGAGGGAGCGCTACACTGTCAGAGGGTCAGTACTATGGTCGCGCTGCACTGTCAGATGGTCAGTACTGAGGGAATGCCGCACTGTCAGAGGGTTAGTACTGAGGGAGCGTCGCTCTGTCAGAGGGTCAGTACTGAGCGAGTGCTGCACTGTTAGAAGGTCAGTACTGAGGGAGTGCTGCATTGTCAGAGGGTCAGTACTGAGGGAGTGCTGCACTGTCAGAGGGTCAGTACTGAGGGAGTGCTGCACTGTCAGAGGGTCAGTACTGAGGGAGTGCTCCACTGTCAGAGGGTCAGTACTGAGGGAGTGCCACACTGTTAGAGGGGTCACTACTGAGGGAGTGCCGCACTGTCAGAGGGTCAGTACTGAGGAAGTGCCGCACTGTCAGAGAGTCAGTACTGAGGGAACGCTACACTGTCAGAGGGTCAGTACTAAGGTCATGCTGCACTGTCAGAGAGAGGGTCAGCACTGAGGGAGTGCTGCATTGTCAGGGGGTCAGTACTGAGGGAGTGCCGCACTGTCAGAGGGTCAGTACTGAGGGAGTGCTGCACTGGTAGAGGGTCAGTATTGAGGGAGTGCTGCACTGTCAGAGGGTCAGTACTGAGGGAGTGCCGCACTGTCAGAGGGTCAGTACTGAGGGAGTGCCACACTGTCAGAGGGTCAGTATTGAGGGGGGCGCTGCACTGTTAGAGGGTCAGTATTGAGGGAGTGCTGCACTGTCAGAGGGTCAGTACTGAGGGAATGCTGCACTGTCAGAGGGTCAGTACTGAGGGAGTGCTGCACTGTCAGAGGGTCAGTATTGAGGGAGTGCCACACTGTTAGAGGATCAGTACTGAGGGAGTGCCGCACTGTCAGAGGGTCAGTACTGAGGGAGTGCCGCACTGTCAGAGGGTCAGTACTGAGGGAGTGCCGCACTGTCAGAGGGTCAGCACTGAGGGAGTGCCGCACTGTCAGAGGGTCAGCACTGAGGGAGTGCTGCACTGTCAGAGGGTCAGTACTGAGGGAGTGCTGCACTGTCAGAGGGTCAGTACTGAGGGAGTGCTGCACTGTCAGAGGGTCAGTACTGAGGGAGTGCCGCACTGTCAGAGGGTCAGTACTGAGGGAGTGCTGCACTGTCAGAGGGTCAGTACTGAGGGAGTGCCGCACTGTCAGAGGGTCAGTACTGAGGGAGTGCTGCACTGTCAGAGGGTCAGTACTGAGGGAGTGCTGCACTGTCAGAGTGTCAGTACTGAGGGAGTGCCGCACTGTCAGAGGGTCAGTACTGAGGGAGTGCCGCACTGTCAGAGGGTCAGTACTGTGGGAGTGCTGCACTGTCAGAGGGTCAGCACTGAGGGAGTGCCGCACTGTCAGGGGGTCAGTACTGAGGGAGTGCCGCACTGTCAGAGGGTCAGTACTGAGGGAGTGCCGCACTGTCAGAGGGTCAGTACTGAGGGAGTGCTGCACTGTCAGAGGGTCAGTACTGAGGGAGTGCTGCACTGTCAGAGGGTCAATACTGAGGGAGTGCCACACTGTCAGAGGGTCAGTACTGAGGGAGCGCTGCACTGTCAGAGGGTCAGTACTGAGGGAGTGCTGCACTGTCAGAGGGTCAGTACTGAGGGAGTGCCGCACTGTCAGAGGGTCAGTACTGAGGGAGTGCCGCACTGTCAGAGGGTCAGTACTGAGGGAGTGCTGCACTGTCAGAGGGTCAGTACTGAGGGAGTGCCGCACTGTCAGAGGGTCAGTACTGAGGGAGTGCCGCACTGTCAGAGGGTCAGTACTGAGGGAGTGCCGCACTGTCAGAGGGTCAGTACTGAGGGAGTGCTGCACTGTCAGAGGGTCAGTACTGAGGGAGTGCCGCACTGTCAGAGGGTCAGTACTGAGGGAGTGCTGCACTGTCAGAGGGTCAGTACTGAGGGAGTGCCGCACTGTCAGAGGGTCAGTACTGAGGGGGTGCTGCACTGTCAGAGGGTCAGTACTGAGGGAGTGCTGCACTGTCAGAGGGTCAGTACTGAGGGAGTGCTGCACAAGCTGTTACATTTCCTGCATCATAACACTAGCTGCACATCAAAAATATTCAGTGGTTGGAAAGTTCTTTGTGGTGTATTGAGGATGCGGAAGGTGCTATAGTAGTGAAAGTTCATTTTTCTTTCTTTACATACCTGCCCCATGCTCAATCTGGGCAACAGTCAACCTTGCTTCAACTTTGTGTGCTGTGTTCAGTGTGTTATGCACTAGAAAAATAGGAAAAACATAGGTATACAGGAAGGTCATTGTGTCCTGGGAGTCTGTTCCAACATTCAATGAGATCATAGAACAAAGAACAAAGAAAATTACAGCACATGAACAGGCCCTTCGGCCCTCCCAGCCTGCTGTTTCCTATTTTCCGAGGTCTACTTCCCTCTGTTCCCCGCCCGTTCATGGTGGATCAGCTCCATATACACAACCTTTCCCACTCTCCTGAATACGTCTGACTGAGAAAATGTTACCATCCGCAGATCTAAAACTAACGGTTGATTTAGCTTCAATCCCATTTGTGGACAAGTGTTCCAAACTTTTGCCACTCTTTGTGTGTAGAAATGGTTCCTAATTTCACTCCTGAAATGTCCAGATTCACCAGTAATTCCTGTCTCACTACCGAGGGTCAATGAAACCATTCAGTGAACTGAGCAGGTTCCCAGCTGGCAAAATGTGTGGGCAGGAGCTCCAACCAAACTCCTGATATTGACATGACTTTATTCTGAGAGCGAGGAACTTAACCGAGTGTCCGGGAGTGGGCGCGACACACTTTCAGTTCAGTTTTCCCTCCCTCTCTGTTCCTCTGGAATTTTCTCGCAGATGACAGCTCTTACCCCAGTACCACCTCCCCAGCTGCACACGTTCGCTGACCATCCAAATTTACTTTCTCTTCTGTGCCAATCCCACCTGCAGGTGACGATCTTGTGCTGTGGGTTTAGGTCTCAGAAGAGGTGCGGGAAGGGCGATATATGGCGCAGTGGTTAGCACTGGGACTGCGGCGCTGAGGACCCGGGTTTGATCCTGGCTCTGGGTCACTGTCCGTGTGGAGTTTGAACATTCTCCTCGTGTCTGCGTGGGTTTCACCCCCCAACCCAAAGATGTGCAGGGTAGGTGGATTGGCCACAATAAATTGCCCCTTAATTGGAAAAAAATAATTGGGTACTCTAAATTTATTAAAAAAGAGAAGTGGTGCAGGAGCAGAGAGGGTGAATCTAAACAGTGCCAAGGGCACATAGTATTGTGGAAGCAAAGCAGTGGGATGGGACCCAGGACGTTGAGACTGGAGCGAGGATAACTGCGACCTGTGGGTTTGACAACTGTTAGCAGCCCTGTGAGAGCATTTTACTGTATCCATGTTGGAAAGTTAATGATGGGAGTCAGGTGTGCGGGTCACCAAGGCGATGTTTACCAATGGTGGCAAGTACCCTTGAGGCAGCCCTGTCGCTCCCGTATTTATGTCCATCAGAGCTCCCCTTCTGAATTCCAGGGAAAGTTTATCTAATCTCTCCTTGGAGTCCTGGTATTATTTAGTAAATCTTCACTGCTCTCCATCCTTCCTCGAGCTTCTGGCCTTGGACTGATCACAGCTCTTCAGCTGTGGTCTCACCAGAGCTTTGTATAACTGAACCGTAACGTCTGCAAGTATCTATTCTCATTCTCTCAGAATAAAGCTCTGCATTTTTGTGGCTTTTTTGATGGTTCAGACGGATCTATTCATGATATTTATGATGGACAACCATCCTTAGTCTGTCCTTGTTAGCTCCAATGTGGATGACCTCAAATTATGTTGAAATCTACTTTGTCCATTGATTGTTCCTGGACCCCTGTATATGATTTGTATTTTGCAGATATGACCAACACCGTGTACATCAGTGTTCTAGTGGTTGTCCTGGCAACAGGCTGCCTGTCAAAGCCACTCTCTGGCCCTCACAATAATGGAGGAATTATCCTGGAACGCACCGGCAAGTACCCATCAGGCAATGGGGCAGGTCCACTGGGCCGCAGGACTGCCCCTTTAAGAGCGGAGGACCTGGTTTCTAGACTGCGACCCCAGATTCAAGAAGGTAAAGTGAGAACACCTCAGGCACACATTTACACACCGCTTTCGGCAAATTATCTCCCCTCCTTTCCAGAAGGCTCTCGTTGGGTTACCATAGCGTCTTTAACATGGAGATCTGACCTGCAGGGAGGCAACAGAGGCAAAAATCCGAGCACATAATCCAGGCTCACCCTCCAAGTGCCATGCTGCCGGAGTGCTGCACTCCCAGAGGGGCTGCTTTTCAGATAAACCAAGGTCCCATCCTCACTCTCACGTGGGCATATCGGATCCCAAGACCAGTGGGTGTCAATAACTGAGCTGAATCACTAAATTAGATTTCTTGATCTTTATCGCATCAATGTTTTTGGTCTCTTGCCGTGTGCAATGTCGACAGCCCGACAATGATCAAACTTCATTGGCTGTAACTTGCTTTGGAATGACTTGAGGTTGTGAAAGGCTCTATAGAAATGCAACTTTCTGTTTCCGTGTTGGGGAGGGTGGTGTGTGAAAGGTTTGGGAGGAAATTTCAGTCGATGGAGGCTCACCGGTGGGAGCCAATGGAATGAAGAATGAATGGGATAATGATTAAGAGGAACTGGGGGAAACTTTAGATGAGAAGTAGTTAGACCATGGAAAATACAAGGATTGGGAAGGAATATTCAGGAGGAAGGGGAGAATAGGTGTGTGGCATCCGCTACGAGTCAATCATGCACAGCAGAGTCGAGATGAGCTTGAGTCCCTGAAGGTTGGATGATGGGAGACGAACAAGAGGAATATGAGAATTGAGTCTTGGAGGTGACCTGAGGGTTTTAGCAGCAGCTACACTGGAAGTGCAGCTGGAATCGATAGTCTTTGTCACAACAGACCATTGAAACCAGAAATGTAGCTCAAATTGATTAGAACAAAAAGTTTCTAAACTGTGATTCCAGTTCCACCCACTCATTCTCCATGTGCGACTCTGAGTGGTGACAGTTGGCAGGATACTTAACAGCACAGTGGGTGTACCTACAGATCCCAGAGGACTGGAGAATAGATAATGTGGTACCGCTGTTTGAGAAAGGCAGCAGGAGTAATCCTGGAAACTAGGCTGGTGAGCCTCACGTCGGTAGTAGGTAAATTATGGGAGAGAATTCTCAGGGACAGGATTTATACCCATCTGGAGACAAATAGATTCAGAAGATATAGACAACAGGCTTTGTGATGAGGAGGTCGTGCCTCACTAACTTGACCGAGATTTTTGAGGAGGTGACAAAGATGATTGATGAGGGGAGGGTGGTGCATGTTGTTTATACGGACTTCAGTAAAGCCTTTGATAAGGTCCCTCGTGGCAGACTGATACAAAAGGTGAAGTCACACGGGATCAGAGGTGAAGTGGTAAGATGGATACAGAACTGGCACAATCACAGAAGGCAAAGGGTAGCAGTAGAAGGGTGTTTTTCTGAATGGAAGGTTGTAACTAGTGATGTTCCACAGGGATCTGTGCTGGGGCCTCTGTTGTTTGTAGTGTACATAAACGATTTGGAAGAAAATATAGCCAGTCTGATTATTAAGTTCGCGGATGACACCAAGGTTGGTGGAGTGGCAGATAGTGTTGAGGATTGTCAGAAGATACAGCAGGACACAGATCGATTGGAGACTTGGGCAGAGAAATGGCAAATGGAGTTTAATCCAGGCAATGTGAGGTAGGTCTAACATAGATGGTTAATATACCATAAATGGTAAAACTCTTAGGAATATAGAAAGTCAGAGAGATCTGGGCATGCAGATCTTTGAAGTTGGCAACACATGTGGACAAGGTAGTCACGAAAACATACGGAATGCTTGCCTTCATTGGAGGGGCATCGAGTATAAAAACTGGCAAATCATGCGAGAGTTATATAGAACCTTGGTAAGGCCGCACTTGGAGTATTGTGCACAATTCTGGTCACCACACTACCAGAAGGATGTGGAGGCTTCGGAGAGGGTGCAGAGGAGGTTGACCAGCTATGTGGAGAGGCTGTTTTCATTAGAAAGACGGAGGTTGAGGGGTGACCAGATAGAGGTCTACAAGATCAAACGTGGGCAGCACGGTAGCACAGTGGATAGCATTGTGGCTTCACAGTACCAGGGTCCCAGGTTCGATTTCCCGCTGGGTCACTGTCTGTGTGAAGTCTGCACGTTCTCCCCGTGTCTGCGTGGGTTTCCTCCGGGTGCTCCGGTTTCCTCCCACAGTCCAAAGACGTGCGGGTTAAGTGGTTTGGCCATGCTAAATTGCCCTTAGTATCCAAAACGTTCAGGATGGGTTATTGGGTTATGGGGATAGGGTGTAAGTGAGGGCTTAAGTGGGGCGGTGCAGACTCGATGGGCCGAATGGCCTCCTTCTGCACTGATTATGAGTGGCATGGATAGAGTGATTGGGCAGGCACTCTTTCCCAGGGTGGAGGGGGGTCAGTCACCAGGGGGCAGAGGTTTAAGGTCCGTGGGGCAAAGTTTAGAGGAGATGTGTGAGGCAGGGTTTTTACGCAGAGGGTGGTGAGTGCCTGGAACACGTTGCCAGGGGAGGTTGTGGAAACAGATACATTAACGGCGTTCAAAAGGCATCTTGACAAACACATGGATAGGATGGGTATAGAGGGATACGGCATAAGGAAGTGCTGAGGGTTTTGGCCAAGGTTGGTATCATGACCGGTAGAGGCTTGGAGGGCCGAAGGGCCTGTTCCTGTGCTGTATTGTTCTTTGTTCTACACCACAAGGACTGCAGCGGTTCAAGAAGGCAACTCATCACCACCTTCTCAAGGCCAACTAGGGATGGGCAATAGATGCTGGCCTAACCAACGACGTCCACATCCCACACATGAATAAGAAAAAAAAAGTAGCTATTCAACTGCACAGAGCATCACACTCAGCCTGATCCTGTTCACAGCTGAGGTCCAAAATAATCCTCCATTAGGGACCAGTAGTGACCAGGAGCAACAATCCTCACTGGCTTATTGGGACATTTTCCCTCTCTCAATCCTCTTCAGCCTAAGGAGAGAGGTGAATTATATAAATCCACAGACCCAGCTTTCTTTTGAAAATAAAAACAGTTCCAGCTGACACAACCCATTCTGGCCCCTGATCCTGACTCCCTCACCCAGGCCATCCTGACCCCCTTACCCTGACCCCCACTGCCAACCCAGTCCATCGTGACCCACTGACTCACAGACCCAGTTCCAGCTGAATCAATCGCTCCTGTCCTCTCCACAGTGGCGCTGGTGATCATGCTCAGTTGTGATTCCACTCAAGGTCAAAGAGTTTGCCACCACTGACTTGTTTAGATGCACACAGAATGACAATTTGACTGCAGTACGAGGGTACTATGAAAATCAGTATCCCAGTGAGAGTCAGTGTGTGTGGAACTGTATCCCAGTGAGAGTCAGTGTGTGTGGAACTGTATCCCAGTGAGAGTCAGTGTGTGTGGAACTGTATCCCAGTGAGAGTCAGTGTGTGGAACTGTATCCCAGTGAGAGTCAGTGTGTGTGGAACTGTATCCCAGTGAGAGTCAGTGTGTGTGGAACTGTATCCCTGTGAGAGTCAGTGTGTGTGGAACTGTATCCCAGTGAGAGTCAGTGTGTGTGGAACTGTATCCCAGTGAGAGTCAGTGTGTGTGGAACTGTATCCCAGTGAGAGTCAGTGTGTGTGGAACTGTATCCCAGTGAGAGTCAGTGTGTGTGGAACTGTACCCCAGTGAGAGTCAGTGTGGGTGGAACTGTATCCCAATGAGAGTCGGTGGGCGGGATTCTCCGACCCTGGGCCGGGTCGGAGAATCGCCGGGGGGTGGCGCAATTCACGCGACGCTGCACGGACGTTGGTCCGGTCTACGCTGTCCCCCCCGGCAATTCTCCGCACACGATGGGCCGAGTGGCTGCCGAGTCCCACCGACGCCGTTCATGTGTGGTCCTACCTGGCGGGACCCCGGCGTTCATCCTGCAGGGGTTGGGGGAGGGGGGATCCGACCCCGGGGGAGTCTCCACGGTGGCCTGGCCCGCGATCGGGGCTTACCGATCGGCGGGCCGGATTGTCCTGGTGGGGGCCTATGTTCCTGCGCTCCGGGCCCCTGTAGCTCTCCGCCATGTTGCATGGAGAAGGCAACCCATGCGCATGTGCGAATCTGCGCCGGCTGTGGCGCGCATGCGCAGACCCGCGGCGCCTGTTCTGATGCCGGTATCGGCAGCTGGAACAGTGTGAGGTTCTCCAGTGTCGTGCTGACCCCCTGTGCGGCGCAGGGTTGCTGCTCCTAGGGGCCTGTTGACGCCATCGTAAAAAATGCTCCGGCGTTTCCGATAGGGTCAACACTTAGCCTCAGGATCAGAGAACCCTGCCCAGTGTGCGTGGAACTGCCTTCAGAAGAGGGGAGACAGTAAAAAGTGAAAAATGTCAAGAAGGTCTAATTCTAATTTTCATTTCATATAGTCGGACTATTGAACCAGGCCGATCGGTATCAACTCCGAGATGTGCTCCATCAAATGCATGACAGGGATTACACAGGCTGGATGGACTTTGGCAGGCGCAGCATCGAAGAGTATGAACTGGACTCCTAAAGTCATCATTCAGAGAAAAAAAATATTTGTGTGTATTGCTGGGAAACCATTCACCCAGTATACCAACCAACTGAACTCAGAATATTTGTCACTGTTGCAATTATAAATCCATTCTCAAAATAATGCAGAAAAACATTTTTGATCCATTTAAGAATTATTGGAAAATTTATTGGTGTTGATTTTACTCAAAAGAATTTGATATTTTTTTGGTTGTTTTAATAAATGGTCTAAGTGTTGTGTACCACACTTTGTGTTCAGAGTTACTGATTGCCATGACGACAGTGTGTGATCCTGGATGCTGGTGTGCTCCGGGGATGTAGATTCACAAACTTTGCAGAAGAAAGTTAGAAACCTGCATTAGAGTTCAGCACATTCTTTGTGAAAACGTATCTCTCTGTCAGTGTCTCTGTGTGCGTGTATCTCTCTGTGTGTGCGAGCGTGTGTGTCTCTGTATGTGTGTGTGAGTCTGCGTGTGCGACTCTGTGTCTGTCTGTTGGTCTGTGGGTATGTGTCTCTGTGTGTGTCTGTCTGTTGGTGTGTGTCTCTGTGTGTGTGCATCTCTGTATGTGTGTGTGTGCACGCACCCTGGGAATGTGGATCATCAAAAATGCAACACACCCCCCAATTAAATAATTTGAAATTACAAAATTTGATATCACCATGATTGGTTGCTCTCGGGAATGCCTGCTTTCTGACGGACAAGCATCTCTTGTTTGCGAAATGCTGCCTTGAGCTGGGCTATTGCTGATTTTTGTTGTGGGAAGCATAACTGCTTATAACGTGTGGAACAGACCTATCAGGATAAACAGCTGCTGCCCGAGTGCATTTTTAAAATAAATTTAGAGTACCCAATTATTTTTTCCAATTAAGAGGCAATTTAGCGTGCCTAATCCACCTACCCTGCACATCTTTGGGTTGTGGGGGCGAAACACATGCAAACACGGGGAGAATGTGCAAACTCCACATGGGGAGTGACCCGGGGCCGGGATCGAACCTGGGACCTCGGTGTTGTGAGGCAGCAGTGCTAACCACTGCGCCACCGTGCTGCCCAGCCAAGTGTATATATTTATATATTTCCAATAGTTAACGTAGGCCATTTGTTCCATCAGGTTGGGGATGAGTACAACTCACGTGTGTGAGTGCAGCTTCCATCCCTGCATTCCACTGTAAGCTCTCCAGTTATGGGGACGGGAAGAATAAAAGGTTTTCAAAGCATGAGGGAAGCAAGAAAAGTTTATGTCAAATTTTAACCCAAGAGATGTCTCGATGTCCAGGGTCTGTGGAAGGTCTGAGATTGACAGCCTTTGGGAGACAGTTCTTGACATGATTGCAATAACAATCTATTTATATATCACGTTTAACATAATGAAATGTCTCAAGGTGCTTGACAGCAGTGTTCCAAAACAAAGTATGGCACACCAATGTGAGGTCACAATTGGCCAAAGTGCAATGTGGTAAAGAAGGAAGGTGAGGCAGAGGGGTTTAGGGAGGAAATTTCAGAGTTTGGGCCCAGGGAGCTGAAGGCAGGGTTGCCAATGGTGGAGCATCAAAATTGGGAATGTACAAGGAGCCCGAATGGGAGGAGTGTAATATCAAGGAGAGTTGTGGGACCTGAAGGAGATTACAGAGATAGGGAGGGGTAAGACAGAGGAGGGATTTCAAAACAATATTGGATTTTGTTTATTGTCACGTGTACCAAGGGACAGTGAAAAGTATTTTTCTGCGAGCAGCTCAACAGATCATTACGTACATGGGAAGAAAAGGGAATAAAAGAAAATACATAATAGGACAACACAAGGTACACAATGTAACTACATAACACCGGCATCGGGTGAAGCATACAGGGTGTAGTGTCAATGAGGTCAGTCCATAAGGGGGTGGTTTAGGAGTCTGGTAACACCAGGGAAGAAGCTGCTTTTGAACCTGTTCGTGCGTGTTCTCAGACTTCTGTATCTCCTGCCCGATGGAAGAAGTTGGAAAAGTGAGTAAGCCGGGTGGGAGGGGTCTTTGATTATGCTGCCCGCTTTCCCCAGGCAGCGGGAGGTGTAGATGGAATCAATGGATGGGAGGCAGGTTCGTGTGATGGACTGGGCGGTGTTCACAACTCTCTATGAGAATTTTCAAGTGTACATGTTGCTGAATGGGAGTTTACTGGAGGTCAGCGAGCGAGCACAGGAGTGATAAGGAACCTGGGACTTGCCATAAGGTGAGACACAGGCAGGTGAGTTTTGGATGACCTCAGGGTTTTGGAGGGTGGAACATGGAAGATCAGCAGGTGTGCACTGGAGTAGTCCCAGCTAGAGGTACCAAGACATGGATGAGGGTTTCATCAACAGATGAACTGAGATTGTGACAAAGACAGACACCGCGGCAGTTTTCAGCCTGCGTCCAGCTTCAGAGAGAACAGTGGTGCAGGTGGAAAATCCGGAGGGAATCGGGGAACAGAGAGAACTTGTGTTCCCCGATTTTCCATACCCCTCACTGGTGATGTCACGAGTTTCATGCCCAGTAAAGGTGAGAACCTCATTTTAATGATTAATGATATTGAATACATTTAAATATTACTACCCCCCCCCCCCCCCCCCCACATGTAGCCCCCCCCCCGAATATTTAAACTTTCTGACGTGAGATGCTGCATTCCAGAGGTGAGAGGTTTGTCGCATGAGGAGAGATTGAGCAGTTTAGGCCGAGACTCTCTGGAGTTGAGAAGAACGAGGGGAGGTCAAATTGAGGTAGACAGGGTGATAAAAGCTGTGGATAAAGTAGACGTGGGGCGAATGCTTCCTCTTGTGGGGTATTCTAAACCGAGAGGTCATAGTCTCCAGATAAAGGGCAGCAAATTTAAAACGGAGTTGAGTTGAAGCTACTTCACCCAAAGGGTTATGAAACGGTGGAATTGGTAAACACGGTGGCACAGTGGTTAGCACTGCAGCCTCATGGCACCCAGGACCCGGGTTCGATCCTGGACTTTGATCACTCTGGACATGATTTTAACCACATTCTCCAAGTGTCCCAAATCGACAATTACACTGAACAAACATCTATAAAATTGAAGGAACTGAAGTGGGAAATATTTGAGATGAGAGAAGTTCAGAGAGGCTGTGGAAAGTAGAAAGAAAGTTGGAAGGCCGAAGAGGTGGGTTCAGGGAATGTTTACATCAGTAACTCAAACTCGAACAGTAACTCATTTACTTTCTGATATCTGCTTTATTACTTTTAATTAAAAAATTACAAATCTTTACAGGATTAAACTCTATCTTTCCTCTCACACATTTGCAGCTACACAGAATAGGTGGAAGTCTCGAAGGAGCACTTTGTTAACTTCATCAAGGAGCAACTTATCTCAACTACAAACCTCCAACTGGGATGGCCTTAGATGCAGTCATATTTCCTAAAATACATTTCACGTTTGCACTAAAACTGCAAATAAACTGCCTAATCAGCAAGATAACACACACTGCTCCAGGACCGAGTTCAGTCACTAGCCTGCCTGTCGGGGGATGAGAGAGGGGAATGACTAGTGACAGAATCTTATAGTAAATGTAAGTCAGTGATCGGGGGCCAAGGCTGTGCATGGCGAAGAAATGGGGATCAGAAACTGGAGTAAATCCCTGCTGAGGACAGCTGGTAAGACATACTGGCAGAGTTTGGCATGTGAGGGGCTGAAATGGGGCAAGACGATCTGCTGGCACCGGTTTTCAGTCTGAGCTTGAAACTTTGGAAAAGTATGGTGAGATCTGGCCCAATGTTATGGAGGTGGATTGTTCATTGCTATCAAATCCCAATTTAAATGACAATCTCAATAGATCCTGTAGGCTAGAAACATCTTGGGAATCTTACTAATCGGCAAAGCGACTGATAGCAGTTCAGATCCATGTCACCGCTAATGAGTTTTGAAATAGGTTCTGTGCTATTTCTCTGGGCAACTCAGTCACAAGATGGTGAGGGATCCATTCTTCAACCCTCCAACACAGAGGCTCAAAAGAATTCAGACTCTAGAAAGATCAAAATTGGAATCATGTCCAGCATTTGCAAACTTAACCTGATCAAACCAAGTTAAGATTTTATTGCTCCCTGTACTCACCCCACTAACACTGGGGTTTAACCCTTTCACTGAACAATTCCTGCTTCTTCAAATGGCTCATATGCCGACAATACTTAAAGCTAAGGGTTGATGTCAGGAAACACGTCCTCACACAGATCAGTTGAAATCTGAAACACTCGCAAAAAGCAGTCAAGGTTCGGGGTTAATTGAGTTTTCGGAAACCTAATCAAAGGATTGCATTGGGAAAGGGGTTTAAGGATTGCAGAACAATGGATCCCTAACATCCAGCTATATCCTGAACTCCATAAACTCCACTGTGAATCCGCTGAATTGTCCAGATCACCTCGATTTGATACGAGGGTGGGCAGTGGGGATTTTGATTTGTAAATTTTAGAATTTCCATAATAACCTTTCGATTTGACTTTGTTGCGCACCGATTTAAAGTGTCGTGTCGCTGCAGTGTGCAAATGGTTAATATTCAGCAACCAAAGATGAATGGAGCAAAGTTGAACAAATTCTCCAAAAATCAAGACATGCTAATTTTTTTTAAATTATAAAACCACCAGATAAGCATTGAAAGAACAGGAGGTGCCCTGCCATTCCAGTCAAGACTAACCTTATGTTGCAGTTCATTGTTTACAGATGGTTAAGTATTCATGTGGGCACCAAACGTGTTCAGATATAGCAACGAGTCACTCAGTCAGTTGTGCTCTGCCTTTACTGATCCTTACACTGCACCAAATCTCCTGGAAGAACCCAGAGAGAGGGAGGTGGGGGGGGGGGGGGGGGGGGGAGGAAACAGACTCGGAAGTAAGAAATGCAAATCATTCCACAGTGTCGGGCGCCCTTCCAAGTGTGGTGACCTCCCACTTACTGCTACTTGTTTCCATGTTGATTAGAAATGGTTGGAGAGGGCAGTTCTTCTTCAATTTGGTGAAGCTGGTCACATCGTGAGGAACGTTAGTCCCAAGAAAATTGAAAATTCTCCTCTCCAGGGAATGATTAATTTCCCCCACAAGCCAGAAACACAAGAATTGGTCAGAATATCATCATTGGACGTCTGAGAGATCAGACTTCCAGTGAAGGTCTCTGGCTATCACTATAACTGATTGGAGAAGTGCTTGGGAGTTTGGTCAGGGTCACGCACTGGCACAGAGAGGAGGGTCACGCACTGGCACAGAGGGGAGGGTCATACACTGGCACAGAGGGGAGGGTCATACACTGGCACAGGGGGGAGGGTCATGCACTGGCACAGAGGGGAGGGCCATGCACTGGCACAGAGGGGAGGGTCATACACTGGCACAGAGGAGCTCCGTCAGTAACAGGTCAAGACATCAAATGGTGTTAAAGTGCGATCACCACTGTCCTCAAGGCAGTGTGAGCTCTGTGCTTAATGCCCTCTAAATGATACACACTGAAGAATGAACTCCACAATGTTTGTGCCCAGTGGAGATTCCACAAAGGATAACAATGAGTGAAATAGACTGAATTTGCCCAGATGCATGTTATTGATCAGCGACCTCAAACAATCGGCTAAGAGTGAAGCTGCATACACACTGAATATAGAAGCAGCATAATGATCACATTAAAGGGCCATCACCTCCCGTCCCAACTGCATTGGCCACTTCCAGCAGGAAATTCACTTCATATAATAATTCTCATTTCATCCTTGTCACTATTGATTATTATTAAACATTTAGCAGATAATTTAATGGCAAATCAACTAAAACGGTTTGCTTAATGCACCACAAAACTGAAATAAAATGGAAAGGATCTCAGCTTGACTGATGGGTCCCATTGCAGCTGTCATATAACCAGGTTCAGTTTGTAAAATACAATGCGGGGGGGAGGGGGGCGGGGGTTATTCATACTGATCCTGCTGGAGAATCTATCATTATATTTAGGGAGTCTTGTTGCTCTCATTTCTCATGTGCTGAACCTTCGATTGAGCCTCGTCACTCTTTGCTTCTCAGGGTTTACTAACCCTCTGGCCACCACTTTATCTAAACCAAGACGCTTCAGTTTTCCCACCAGGTTCAAGCTGAAGATATTTCTTTGGGTCCTGTTTCCTGTTGGGCTCCTTCCATCCTCTGCAGAATTCATCCTCTTGAGCATGGACCTGGCCAAGCTGGAGGTAAGGAAGGGTTTTAGAGGTGGACTAGTGTACTTCAGTTCAAACGGGGGCTTGGACAGGTAAACCAAATGTGCGCCTGGACTCGGGAAATTGGACAGGGTTCCATTCGCGTGCTGCTGAATAATGGCGGAATCCTCAGCAACTTTGTTGTCTTCAGTATTACAGATGAGGTCGTACACTGCTGCAGATATACCATGTTCCTTTAACAAGGTGACTAATCCAAGTGAAGTGCTCATTGTGATTGTGTGTTCTCTCAGGTTAGTGGCTGACTCAGATGCATAACGTTTACGGTGGGGGGCACAGCAAGCTGCTCGCAATGCCTCCAAATTCATGCTGGGTTTGGTGGTTTCTAAGGTATCAGTGTTTCTGCTGGGCGCAGTAGGTCTCAATGTGTTCACATTCCCATACGACTGAGTTGGCCGAAATCTGTCGAAATTCCCACATGAAGAGATGGGCCTCAGTCTGTCCAAGTTCCCATCAGATGAGGTAGACCTCAACTTGCCAAATCTGCTGCAAGAGGAGTTAGGTGTGTGGTGGAAACTGGAAGAGAATAAAGGGATAAACATTCAATAATGTATTTGACAATCAAATCAATAATACAACGAGGTCGAACTGGCATTTTCATGGTATCATCACACTGAGTGTAGCCAAACCTAAAAGATTTGGGGCGTGAATTACCGACCTCATCACGCCCGACTTGGTGACGCGATGAGGTAGTTGAATCGTGCGAGAGGCCTCTCCTGATTTTCGGGATGCCTGAGACGTCTCGCTTGCAAGGTTCGGTGATTTGGATCTCACCCACGCTGGGACCAGGAAATTCGGAACTTGCAGCAAGAGATCAGGGACCACCATTGCCAAATGAAAGTGTGTAAGTGGTGTGATGTTAGGAACCCATCCTACACAACCCCCACCCAATCCAAAACATCTCAATCCACATAAACACAGCCAAATCCTGACAAACCAACCACAATGCTCTGAAGCTCATTTCAACTGAGCCAACCTCAGCTCACAGGTACCTCACGCACTGAACCCGAACATCACCAACATTCAAACTCAGCCAATCGACCTCATTGCAAATGATCAAAACCCAACTCAACATCATTTTGTGCAATTCTGCAAGGTTTAATTCACCTCAAACTCAACCAATAAAAAGCTGTCTCTCTCCAGTCCTATCCAGCTTTGATTACTACCTGACCAATCTTCATCCATCTGACGTCAATCCGAAATCCTCAACAATCCTGCCACAGGGCACGGTAAATCACTGGGTTTTGTAGATTCTGGGCGAATGGAAAGGTTTCTAAGTGTCACTTGTGGTGGGTTTTGCTGAGAGTTTCTCCATGGCTCTGTCAGCGAGTTCCCCACCGCTATCTAATCACTGAGGCACTTTTCTGGGCCCTGGGGAGTTTCTCCCCGGTCAAGCCCACACTTAGGTGTGGGTAGCTGAACTCGCTGGCCAGACTGGCTCCTCAGAGATCGGGCTACCATTTTGAAAGGGTGCCCCGATCTCCAAGTGAGCTTGTGGGTCACGTAATCCCCCCCCCCCCTCCCAATCCATGGACAATGTCACCCCTCAGAAACATGGGCAATACCCCCCAACCCCCCAATTGATGACACCCCACTATGGGGTTGCTGAGACCCCACTTTTTCAGACCTTCCCATGCCCTCTTCTGGGTCCCCTTTCCAGAGCCGCCCCCTTCATCCCACCCTACCTTCTGGAGGCCCCTTAATAACCAACTCCACTTCCTTTCATGGGCTTGGCCCCCTCCTCAGGTCTTGACCCGAGACATGTCACCCTAGCACCCAAGCGCCCTGGCACTACCATCCTAGCACTGCTCCTGCCAACTTTGCAGCGCCAGGGTGGCAGTGCCAAGGTGCCTTAGTTCAAGCGAGAGCCCATGGTGGGGGAGCCCTGCCCTGTCCCTGACCATCCAGGGGCCTCCAACGGCCTGGGAGACCCTCCGGGTGCCATTCCACCTGGTCCACATTTGTAAGGACCAGTACTGAACGGCACCTGGCTGGAGTCTCCCTGGGGAAGCCGGTAGCTGCTGAGAACCCGATAGATCCTGGGGACATCACACCTAAGTGGGTTTTAAACCTATTTGTACAAGTGAGGCTTGGTCCCGCCCATTAAGCATGGGATCCCGAGGCATACTGATTGTTGGGAAGCCCACGGGAGGTCTCTCCCGGCATCTACTTGCCACGTCGCGCTCCCGTTCTGACACAGTGAGGCCGGTAGATTGCGCCCAATATTTCCATGGGTATATATTCTGGAAGTAAATCCAGAGTTTAAATTTAATTCTACTGTTGTTCAATCCTATAATGAGACCCAAACGGATCCTTTGGTTAAATCAACTATTTAGAATCTCAACTCTAAACCTTATTTCAGTAGGCCGCAGACGGACCCGAATTGAGTAGGTGAAAGAAAACTAAGCAATTATATTTGCAATATCCATTAGATCCCAGCCCGGTCTGCTCTGTCAGATCCATACCGGCTGAGTTTATATAGAACTCAATCATGAACGTCCTCAGGTTCCCCACCCACTTAGCAGTGAAGCTCGTACTTGGTGAGACTCGTGGGTAGACAGATTGCTCGACACCGGACTCTCCTGCGGGTTATAACACTTACGTAGGGCGGAATCGTACCAGATTTTATCAAAGGGTCTGGCTGACACTGGAAACTGGCTTGCAGCTCTCCAGTGGCACAGATCAGTTTTCACTCCACATCTTGAGCCCCCTTAAAGAAACAAATGAGCGAGCGGGATTTACGCCGTTACTCTGGCAGGGCGGGGTCTAACAGAGCTGCCACCCAGCTCTGCAGAGATTGGGGCGCCACCTTTAAAGGGTGCCAAGATCAGAACTGAAGTTTTACCAACCCCCCCTCCATTTTGTCCCCTTCCACCAAACATGGAGGTATTGGGTGTGTGTCTCCCCCCCCCCCCCCCCCCCCCCCCCACCCATCCCCAGACAATCATTGGGTGTTCCCACCCCCAGACAATCATTCGGGGCTCCACCCCACCCCCAGATAATCATCGGGGACACCCCTCCCTCTGCCACCATGGCCAACAATTTACTGCCGTTTCCTCCTCCTCAGAGGCTGCCTCCCCCTGCAAGTTCCCGCTCGCTGCCTGCTCTCCCTCCCCCACCACACATAAATGCCTGTTGTCCTCTCCATCCATTCCCATTTCAATTCTTTATCGCTCCTCCACCATGACCAATGAAGCGGATTGCCTGCTCATTATCACATTGCTTATTGTAGGAGTCACATTTCCACGGTGGTAATAGCGACTACACTTCAAAAATACTTCATTAGCCATAAAACACTTGATGATGTCCAAACAATTGGGAGAGGTGTTATATAAATGCAAGAACTGTTTTTATTTATTTCTGTTGAAGTGATTGAGAACATTGGGGCAGCAGGGTAGCATGGTGGTTAGCATAAATGCTTCACAGCTCCAGGGTCCCAGGTTCGATTCCCGGCTGGGTCACTGTCTGTGTGGAGTCTGCACGTCCTCCCCCTGTGTGCGTGGGTTTCCTCCGGGTGCTCCGGTTTCCTCCCACAGTCCAAAGATGTGCGGGTTAGGTGGATTGGCCATGCTAAATTGCCCGTAGTGTCCTAATAAAAGTAAGGTTAAGGGGGGGGTTGTTGGGTTACGGTTATAGGGTGGATACGTGGGTTTGAGTAGGGTGATCATGGCTCGGCACAACATTGAGGGCCGAAGGGCCTGTTCTGTGCTGTACTGTTCTATGTTCTATGTTCTATTAGGCGATATGGACATTGACCCGCTGATCCTTCACTCAATTGGCAACACAGCCAAAAGGAATTGGCCAGGGACTGTGTTCACTGGACAAGTACACACCAGCTTGACCAGAAGGGAGTCACTGGAAATTAAACCCGATTAGGAACCCTGAAAGATCGTCCTCCCTTCAAAGCCAAGGCACTGAGGCTAATTATAATGACCCAGTGACTGTTCGGCTGGGAATCGAATAGTGGGGAGACAGATTGGAGAAGCTGGGATTGTTCATCCTTGGAGCAGAGAAGGTTCCGAGCAGATTGAGCGGAGTTGTTCAAAGTGATGGAAGATTTTGATAGAGTAAACAAGGAGAAACAGTTTTCAGTGGCAGGAGAGTTGATAACCTGAGGGACACAGATTTAAGGTGATTGGCAAGTGAACCAGAGAGGTGATCCGGATAATTCTTTAAAGCAGTGAGCTGTTGAGATCTTGAAGGTGCTGGCTGAAATGGCGGTCACAGTAAGAAGTCTGACAACACCAGGTTAAAGTCCAACAGGTTTGTTTCAAACACGAGCTTTCGGAGCGCTGCTCCTTCCACAGGTGAATGGAGAGGTATGATCCAGAAACATTTATATAGACAAAGTCAGCGATGCTGGACAATGCTTGGAATGCGAGAAACTTAATGTCAGTGTCTATGTGCGCGATCTTCCATTCACCTGAGGAAGGAGCCGCGCTCCGAAAGCTCGTGTTTGAAACAAACCTGTTGGACTTTAACCTGGTGTTGTCAGACTTCTTACTGTGCTCACCCCAGTCCAAAGCCGGCATCTCCACATCATGACGGACGGTGGAACTTTCAATAGGAACTTTCAACAGGTTGAGTATCAGTCTGCAAAATCTTCCCAACATGCCAATGGCTGATGGTAAGAGGAGGAGAGATTCCTGGTCAACCACACTTGGT
Source organism: Scyliorhinus canicula (assembly GCF_902713615.1). Lineage (NCBI taxonomy): Eukaryota > Metazoa > Chordata > Chondrichthyes > Carcharhiniformes > Scyliorhinidae > Scyliorhinus > Scyliorhinus canicula. The sequence continues at coordinate 2,816,397 of NC_052164.1, forward strand.
GCAAAGTGGCATCCCTCAAGATACAAGCCTCTCGCAATAGAGAAGTGACCTGTCCCAGGTAAAAATGCTCGGGATTCAGGGAAGTCTGCCTTGTACATCACTCAGTGTGAGAAAAACAACAACAGCACAATGAATACTGACCTCCGGGAGTTAATGGAAATAAATCTCACCAAATGTAACAGTTCCTCAATAAACCTAATGGACAACTGCCCAGGCTACCAGGTGATGTCAGTGAGGCAGGTGTACTATAGGAGGAAGCAGGTGTTCTATAGGCGGAAGCAAGTATTCTATAGGAGAAACTCCACACACGGAAAGTCTACACATGAGCAGGTGTTTTATGTGAGAGACAGACACTCGACACTGGGGACAAAACACCACAATCTTACTTTGAAATTCAACACTCCTTAAACTTTCAGTAACTGCCCATACCATGTTTTTTTCTGCCTGTATTTGGGATAAAGACAACAGTCAGTTAGCAAATCCTCAGCCAATTTGTCAACATTCACATCTGGGTTTCAGGACCAGTGGCCGCTTCAGAATGGGAGAGGGAGGGAGTGTGGGTGGTAGGGGATAAGAGGAAGGGGGGATATAATGCAGGGCAGGGGAAGCACCAGAGAATAGCTTCATCCCTCCTAGTCATCATCCAATACGGAGGGCAAGGCATCAATCATTTTACCAAGTCCCTCCTCAGTGCAAGGAACATGATGTGGAGATCTGCAGCCATAAAGCTTCAACTCCCAGCTGGAGCCAGCTTCAACAACAGTTGTCCCTAAAGATTCTCATCACAGGATATGAGGAGTTGCCTCCAAAAACTATAATTCCTCTGCCCAAAAACAAATTCCATTTGATTAATGGAGAAATGACCTTCCCCACTTCTGACCTTATGATGGATGAATGTTCACTGATGTGACTGGACCATGTTCAGCACCATTCACAACTCCTCAGAGACTGAAGCAGTCCATGGCCAAATGCAGCAAGGCCTGGACAATATCCATGTTTGGGCTGGCAAGTGGCAAGTTACATTTGTGCCACACAAGTGCCAGGTAATGACCATCTCCAACAAGCGGGAATCTAACCCATGACATTCAATGGCATTACAATCCCCCACCATCTGGGAGCTATCACTGACCAGAAACAGGACTAGACTAGCCATGTTAATACTGTGGTTACAGGAGATCAGAATCCGGGAATTCTACAGCAAGTAACTCACCTCCTGACTCTCCAAAACCTGCCCACCATTTACAAGGCACAATTCAGATGTATGATGGTGCCTGGGTGAGCGCATCTCCAACAGAACGTAAGAGGTCCAACACCATCCAGGTGTGAGGAATTTCAGGTATATAGCATGTTACGTAGTTGGTGCAGTAAGGGTTAAAAACCTGGGTAAGTGCGTGTGACTGCTGCAGTCATGGTGCAGTAAGGGTTAAAAACCTGGGTAAGTGTGTGTGACTGCGGCAATAGTGTGGTAAGTGTATGTGACTGCGGTAATAGTGTGGTAAGTGTGTGTGACTGCGGTAATAGTGTGGTAAGTGTGTGTGACTGCGGTAATAGTGTGGTAAGTGTATGTGACTGCGGTAATAGTGTGGTAAGTGTGTGTGACTGCTGCAGTCATGGTGCAGTAAGGGTTAAAAACCTGGGTAAGTGTGTGTGACTGCGGTAATAGTGTGGTAAGTGTGTGTGACTGCGGTAATAGTGTGGTAAGTGTGTGTGACTGCGGTAATAGTGTGGTAGGTGTGTGTGACTGCGGTAATAGTGTGGTAAGTGTATGTGACTGCGGTAATAGTGTGGTAAGTGTGTGTGACTGCGGTAATAGTGTGGTAAGTGTATGTGACTGCGGTAATAGTGTGGTAGGTGTGTGTGACTGCGGTAATAGTGTGGTAAGTGTATGTGACTGCGGTAATAGTGTTTTAAAAGAATACTGGTTTGCAAGACAGCTAAGCGTTTTGGCAGCCAGAGGTGTAATTAAAACATCGTAAAGGTTTGGGCTGATGGATTTTTGTTTGTAGTGTGGAATACTTCATTAGAGACATTGGTTAATTTAACCCACAAAAAACAGAGTCCTGTTTTGGGCGTATATATCGGGATGTTTCTTTGCGCCTGCTGCAAACGACCTCGTTATCAAACGGGACTCTGTCATTTTTCCTGGCCGCCCCACCGAGGCCGCATTGATCTCTCGTCAGTGCAGGAAATGAAAGGAAAATCACTTCTTGTCACGAGTAGGCTTCAATGAAGTTACTGTGAAAAGCCCCTAGTCACCACATTCCGGCGCCTGTCCGGGGAGGCTGGTACGGGAATCGAACCGTGCTGCTGGCCTGCTTGGTCTGCTTTAAAAGCCAGCGATTTAGCCCAGTGAGCTAAACCATTTGTAAATGCCGCCCCAATCCCTCGGCCCCTCAGACACTCCATCATGGTCTGCAGACACCCCCCCCCCCATCACTACCCCATATTATCTCCTGGGGGTCCTCAACCCCCCCCCCCCCCACCCCACCCCTTAAAGGCTGGGCAACCCCGAGCTCGATACCTGGAATGGGCAACCTGATACCTGAGCACCAGGGTGGCACTGCCAGGGTGCAAGGCTGGCAGTGTGAGTTCTAGGGTACCACCCTGTCCAGGGTACCGACCAGCCTGGGGCCACCAATGGCCGTGAAGACCCCCCCAGGAGCTGTTATGCCTGGTCCATGTTGGACCAGTGCTAAATGGCACCATGGCAAAGTCCCCCAGCCACCAGCAATAGTTCCCAGCCCTCAGGCGAATCCGGCATAGACATATTTAAATGGGACGAATGGCTGGGTGCGCTCCAGATCATGCCATCTCGTGAGATCTCGCTGGAACTCGCGAGGCATTCCGAGCATCACAAATCTTACAAATATAATGACCTCGTCACGTCACTGAGTCAGACGAGACAAGGGGCGCGATTCTCCGCAAATGCAGCGAGTCATGTTTCACGGCAGCCTCCGCGCCCCCTCCCGGGACCTGATTCTCCCCCCCCCCCGGGCGGGGCTAGCAGCGCGGTCCCGTGAAGCACGGCATCGCGGGCTTAGCGACCGTCGCTAAGTCCGCGTGCCAAGCGTCATGCCGGCTGACGTGCATGATGACGTCAGCCACGCGTGCGCAGGTTGGACGGCTCCAACCCGCGCATGCGCGGATGACATCATCACGCAGACGCGTCAAAACCCGAGCATGCGCGGGCCGTCATGCCCCTCAGCCGCCCCGCGGACTGATCCTGCGGGGCGGCGGAAGAACAAATAGTGCGCGGGTATCGGACTCGCTGCCTGCGATCGGTGCCCACTGATCGCAGGCCCATGCCACCCTTGGCATGGCCGTGGTGCGGCCAAGCCAATCGGTGCCATGGTTGTCCGGGATGGGCACTTTGCGGCCGTTTTCAAGAACGCTGAAAGCAGGTGTGATCGCGGCCGTGCAAACGGCCATAAACGCCGCGGTATTCGGCCCATCGGCCTGCGGAGAATCGCTGTTCGCCGTAAAAAACGGCGAGCAGCGATTCGTGTCGGGGGGCGGCCGGAGGGGGGGGAGAATAGCGGGAGGCTGTGAAAATTGTCGGGAAGGCCCTCCCGCTATTCTCCGGCCCGTCGTGGGCAGCGGAGAATCGCGCCCAAGGCCTTTCGATCGTACCCATTGTGTTCAGTTAGGAAGATGGTGTAATTCATGGAAGCAGTCAGTTGCTGATGTTTTTAGGGTTAGTTTGTGGCTGGGAGGGGAGCAGAGAAGGTTTCTGAAGATTCTGCATTGTTCTGACAGGGAGCCAGGTCTCCTTCTGTAGAGCAGTCTCAAAAATCTCTCTTTCTCAAAGTGGTTTATCCAAGACGTCGCTAAGCAAGTAATCCTGGGTCTGCTAACTGTATTTAAAAGTGGATTGAGAGCTGAGATGGTTTTGTTGTTTGAGTGGGAATAAAGATAGCAGTTAAGGGTGACTGTGTCACTGTGTTGATTAGCATTGTTTAAGGGGTAATTCTAAGTTTTTTTTCTGGCATGAGGTTAAAGATATTTTAATACGTGTGAGTAATAAAGTTTGTTTCAATAAACCATATCCCTATTTTGTGTGAAATCACTCCTGAAGCGAGGTTTCCTTTCCTCACAGACTTACAAAATTAAAATACAATATTGGCTTTCTGTCCAGTATCAGAGACACTGTTGGAGTCTGAGTTCTGTCCCTAACAGCACTGTGGATGTACCTACACCAGATGAATTGGTTTTACTTGCTGGCCCATTCTAATTGCTCGTGAGAAAGTGCTGGTGAGACACAGACTACAGCGGCTAAGAAGATGGCTCACCACCACCACCACCTCCTCCTCAAGGGAAATTAGGGATGGTCACCTTATCAGTGATGCCAGGAAGAGGGAAGGGTTATCTGCTGATGTGGTGACTATCTCAAGGCTCTGATTGGACAATGCAAGGTGTAAATGGCATGTTCTATCATTACCATATTACCAGGAAACACCAAATCTTCCACTAGTAACCGAGGACTCAGAGAAACATCACTCGGTGTCATTGGGCGCAATCTTCCAGCCACACTGCGCCAGAAAAGCATCTCGCTGCGCCGTAACGTGACTGATTGAAGCCGGGAGACCATGTTCCCGGGATCCACTCAGCTCGCAACACCTGAGGATCAATGTTAGGCAAATCTACATATTAGAGCGAGCCGGTAAGCCTTATTCCAATGTCCAGATTCCTGAAGTACCTGAGGCTTTGGGATTAAATCCATCGCCTCAGAGAACTCGGGCAAGTTGCGTTCAGTACTGGTCTTCACAAACGGGGACCAGATAGAACGGCCCTCGTGGGGGTCTCCAAGAGGATCGGAGGCCCCCAGATGCATGCCCTTTGGGTCGGGTGGTGCTCTGACACTGCTGGTGTCATCTGGGTCCTTTGGCAGTGCTACCTGGGTATCCTGGCAATGCCAACCTTGCATTTGGCACTGCTACCTGGGTGCCATCCTGCCAAGGTGACCAGCTGGCACTGCAGCTGGCAGGGGCTCTGCCAAGGTGCCAGGTTGGTGGTGCCAAGCTGCCATTTTTTTACATTCACGATGGGGCCGGGATTGCCCACTGAGGGTGTTGGGGGGTGCGAGGGGGAGCCGGCGCCGCCCCCCTCCCATGTTGCATTCAGGCTGGGGGGAAGTCGGGGTCGGTTTTGGGGAGCTCAGAAATTGGGATGCCGTTTCCAAAAGAATACAACGGGGAGCTCCGGCGAGCGGGGCTTCCCGTTGTGGAAAAAACGGGGTTCTGTGTTGCCTCGGCCGTGCGTTTCCCATTTAGGCTCCTTATTCAACACGAGTAGCGTTTCCTGCATGAGAAAAGTGACAACAATTCAACGGGACTTCACTTGTTGTGCAGCACAGAGACACAGGCAGGTTGAGCAAGGTGCTTTGTACAAGCAGGGTCTCGCTAAGAAGGGGTGCACAGTGCCCATTGAAGAATTGCGCAGTATAAATCAGCTGACAACAGCAGTCGGCGCACTCTGTAACCCTCCATTACCCCCTCAATTCCCCCCAATACTCACTCTTACCTCAGTGTCACCGTGCTGAGCTCGTCGGACGGATGCATGATACGGCAGGTAGTGATTGTACAGGTGGAGTGAGTGTCGGGCAAACGGTTTGTGGAGTGATAGTCTGAAACTAAAAACAGACAGAAATTACTACACTTTACTTTGCTGTGAGTGTGTTCAACTATGCTATGGGGCGTGGAATATATATCAGGGTGTTACAGTGAGAGGTGTGGAATATATCAGATTGTTACACTGAGGGGTGTGGGATATATCAGTGTTACAGTGATACGTGTGGGGTATATCAGTGTTACAGTGAGGGGTGTGGGGTATATCAGAGTGTTACAGTGAGGGGTGTGGGGTATATCAGGGTGTTACAGTGAGGGGTGTGGTGTATATCAGTGTTACAGTGAGGGGTGTGGGGTATATCAGTGTTACAGTGAGGGGTGTGGGGTATATCAGTGTTACAGTGAGGGGTGTGGGGTATATCAGTGTTACAGTGAGGGGTGTGGGGTATATCAGAGTGTTACAGTGAGGGGTGTGGGGTATATCAGAGTGTTACAGTGAGGGGTGTGGGGTATATCAGAGTGTTACAGTGAGGGGTGTGGGGTATATCAGTGTTACAGTGAGGGGTGTGGGGTATATCAGAGTGTTACAGTGAGGGGTGTGGGGTATATCAGAGTGTTACAGTGAGGGGTGTGGGTATATCAGAGTGCTACAGTGAGGGGTGTGGGGTATATCAGAGTGTTACAGTGAGGGGGTGGGGTATATCAGAGTGTTACAGTGAGGGGTGTGGGGTATCCAAGCGTTAGAGTGAGGGGTGTGGGGTATATCAGTGTTACAGTGAGGGGTGTGGGGTATATAAGTGTTACAGTGAGGGGTGTGGGCTATATCAGAGTGTTACAGTGAGGGTTGTGGGGTATATCAGTGTTACAGTGAGGGGTGTGGAGTATATCAGAGTGTTACAGTGAGGGGTGTGGGGTATATCAGGGTGTTACAGTGAGGGGTGTGGGGTATATCAGGGTGTTACAGTGAGGGGTGTGGGGTATATCAGTGTTACAGCGAGGGGTGTGGGGTATATCAGAGTGTTACAGTGAGGTGTGTGGGGTATATCAGAGTGTTACAGTGAGGGGTATATCAGAGTGTTACAGTGAGGTGTGTGGGGTATATCAGAGTGTTACAGTGAGGGGTGAGGGGTATATCAGAGTGTTACAGTGAGGTGTGTGGGGTATATCAGACTGTTACAGTGAGGGGTGTGGGGTATATCAGTGTTACAGTGAGGGTTGTGGGGTATATCAGTGTTACAGTGAGGGGGGTGGGGTATATCAGAGTGTTACAGTGAGGGGTGTGGGGTATCCAAGCGTTACAGTGAGGGGTGTGGGGTATATCAGTGTTACAGTGAGGGATGTGGGGTATGTCAGTATTACAGTGAGGGGTGTGGGCTATATCAGAGTGTTACAGTGAGGGGTGTGGGGTATATCAGTGTTACAGTGAGGGGTGTGGGTATATCAGAGTATTACAGTGAGGGGTGTGGGGTATATCAGAGTGTTACAGTGATACGTTTGGGGAATATCAGGGTGTTACAGTGAGGGGTGTGGGTTATATCAGAGTGTTACAGTGAGGGGTGTGGGCTATATCAGGGTGTTACAGTGAGGGGTGCTGGGTATGTCAGAGTGTTACAGTGAGGGGTGTGGAGTATATCAGAGTGTTACAGTGTGGGGTGTGGGGTATATCAGAGTGTCACAGTGAGGGGTGTGGGGTATATCAGAGTATTACAGTGAGGGGTGTGGGGTATATCAGAGTATTACAGTGAGGGGTGTGGGCTATATCAGGGTGTTACAGTGAGGGGTGCTGGGTATGTCAGAGTGTTACAGTGAGGGGTGTGGAGTATATCAGAGTGTTACAGTGTGGGGTGTGGGGTATATCAGAGTGTCACAGTGAGGGGTGTGGGGTATATCAGAGTATTACAGTGAGGGGTGTGGGGTATATCAGAGTGTTACAGTGAGGGGTGTGGAGTATATCAGAGTGTTACAGTGTGGGGTGTGGGGTATATCAGAGTGTCACAGTGAGGGGTGTGGGGTATATCAGAGTATTACAGTGAGGGGTGTGGGGTATATCAGTGTTACAGTGAGGGGTGTGGGGTGTATCAGTGTTACAGTGAGGGGTGTGGGGTATATCAGTGTTACAGTGAGGGGTGTGGGGTGTATCAGTGTTACAGTGATACGTGTGGGGAATATCAGTGTTACAGTGAGGGGTGTGGGGTATATCAGAGTGTTACAGTGAGGGGTGTGGGGTATGTCAGTGTCACAGTGAGGGGTGTGGGGTATATCGGAGTGTTACAGTGAGGGGTGTGGGGTATGTCAGAGGGTTACAATGAGGGGTGTGGGGTATATCAGAGTGTTACAGTGAGGGATGTGGAGTATATCAGAGTGTTACAGTGTGGGGTATATCAGAGTGTTACAGTGAGGGGTGTGGAGTATATCAGAGTGTTACAGTGAGGGGTGTGGGGTATGTCAGTGTCACAGTGAGGGGTGTGGGGTATATCGGAGTGTTACAGTGAGGGGTGTGGGGTATGTCAGAGGGTTACAATGAGGGGTGTGGGGTATATCAGAGTGTTACAGTGAGGGGTGTGGGGTATATCAGAGTGTTACAGTGAGGGGTGTGGGGTATGTCAGTGTCACAGTGAGGGGTGTGGGGTATATCGGAGTGTTACAGTGAGGGGTGTGGGGTATGTCAGAGTGTTACAGTGAGGGGTGTGGGGTATATCAGAGTGTTACAGTGAGGGGTGTGGGGTATAACAGAGTGTTACAGTGAGGGGTGTGGGGTATATCAGTGTTACAGTGAGGGGTGTAGGGTATGTCAGTGTCACAGTGAGGGGTGTGGGGAATATCAGAGTGTTACAGTGAGGGGTGTGGGGTATATCAGAGTGTCACAGTGAGGGTGTGGGTATATCAGAGTGTTACAGTGAGGGGTGTGGGGTATGTCAGTGTCACAGTGAGGGCTGTGGGGAATATCAGAGTGTTACAGTGAGGGGTGTGGGGTATATCAGTGTTACAGTGAGGGTGTGTGGTATATCAGTGTTACAGTGAGGGGTGGTGGGGTATATCAGTGTTACAGTGAGGGTGTGGGGGATATCAGAGTGTTACAGTGAGGGGTCTGGGATATATCAGAGTGTTACAGTGAGGGTGTGGGGTATATCAGAGTGTTACAGTGAGGGGTGTGGGGTATATCAGAGTGTTTACAGTGAGGGGTGTGGGGTATATCAGTGTTACAGTGAGGGGTGTGGGATATATCAGTGTTACAGTGAGGGTGTGGGGTATATCAGTGTTACAGTGAGGGGTGTGGGGTATATCAGTGTTACAGTGAGGGGTGTGGGGTATATCAGTGTTACAGTGAGGGGTGTGGGGTATATCAGTGTTACAGTGAGGGGTGTGGGGTATATCAGTGTTACAGTGAGGGGTGTGGGATATATCAGTGTTACAGTGAGGGGTGTGGGGTATATCAGTGTTACAGTAAGGGGGGTGGGCTATATCAGAGTGTTACAGTGAGGGGTGTGGGGTATCCAAGCGTTACAGTGAGGGGTGTGGGGTATATCAGTGTTACAGTGAGGGATGTGGGGTATGTCAGTATTACAGTGAGGGGTGTGGGCTATATCAGAGTGTTACAGTGAGGGGTGTGGGGTATATCAGTGTTACAGTGAGGGGTGTGGGTATATCAGAGTATTACAGTGAGGGGTGTGGGTTATATCAGGGTGTTACAGTGAGGGGTGTAGGCTATATCAGGGTGTTACAGTGAGGGGTGCTGGGTATGTCAGAGTGTTACAGTGAGGGGTGTGGGCTATATCAGAGTGTTACAGTGAGGGGTGCTGGGTATGTCAGAGTGTTACAGTGAGGGGTGTGGAGTATATCAGAGTGTTACAGTGTGGGGTGTGGGGTATATCAGAGTGTCACAGTGAGGGGTGTGGGGTATATCAGTGTTACAGTGAGGGGTGTGGGGTATATCAGTGTTACAGTGAGGGGTGTGGGGTATATCAGAGTGTTACAGTGATACGTGTGGGGAATATCAGTGTTACAGTGAGGGGTGTGGGGTATATCAGAGTGTTACAGTGAGGGGTGTGGAGTATATCAGAGTGTTACAGTGTGGGGTATATCAGTGTTACAGTGAGGGGTGTGGGGTGTATCAGTGTTACAGTGATACGTGTGGGGAATATCAGTGTTACAGTGAGGGGTGTGGGGTATATCAGAGTGTTACAGTGAGGGGTGTGGAGTATATCAGAGTGTTACAGTGTGGGGAATATCAGTGTTACAGTGAGGGGTGTGGGGTATATCAGAGTATTACAGTGAGGGGTGTGGAGTATATCAGAGTGTTACAGTGTGGGGTGTGGGGTATATCAGAGTGTTACAGTGAGGGGTGTGGAGTATATCAGAGTGTTACAGTGAGGGGTGTGTGGGGTATGTCAGTGTCACAGTGAGGGGTGTGGGGGGTATATCGGAGTGTTACAGTGAGGGGTGTGGGTATGTCAGAGGGTTACAATGAGGGGTGTGGGGTATCAGAGTGTTACAGTGAGGTGTGTGGGGTATATCAGACTGTTACAGTGAGGGGTGTGGGGTATATCAGTGTTACAGTGAGGGGTGTGGGGTATATCAGTGTTACAGTGAGGGGGGTGGGGTATATCAGAGTGTTACAGTGAGGGGTGTGGGGTATCCAAGCGTTACAGTGAGGGGTGTGGGTATATCAGTGTTACAGTGAGGGATGTGGGGTATGTCAGTATTACAGTGAGGGGTGTGGGCTATATCAGAGTGTTACAGTGAGGGGTGTGGGGTATCTCAGTGTTACAGTGAGGGGTGTGGGTATATCAGAGTATTACAGTGAGGGGTGTGGGGTATATCAGAGTGTTACAGTGATACGTTTGGGGAATATCAGGGTGTTACAGTGAGGGGTGTGGGTTATATCAGAGTGTTACAGTGAGGGGTGTGGGCTATATCAGGGTGTTACAGTGAGGGGTGCTGGGTATGTCAGAGTGTTACAGTGAGGGGTGTGGAGTATATCAGAGTGTTACAGTGAGGGGTGTGGGGTATATCAGTGTTACAGTGAGGGGTGTGGGGTGTATCAGTGTTACAGTGAGGGGTGTGGGGTATATCAGAGTGTTACAGTGAGGGGTGTGGGGTATATCAGAGTGTTACAGTGAGGGGTGTGGAGTATATCAGAGAGTGTTACAGTGAGGGGTGTGGGGTATATCAGAATGTTACAGTGTGGGGTGTGGGGTATATCAGAGTGTTACAGTGAGGGGTGTGGAGTATATCAGAGTGTTACAGTGTGGGGTGTGGGGTATATCAGAGTGTTACAGTGAGGGGTGTGGAGTATATCAGAGTGTTACAGTGAGGAGTGTGGGGTATGTCAGTGTCACAGTGAGGGGTGTGGGGTATATCGGAGTGTTACAGTGAGGGGTGTGGGGTATGTCAGAGGGTTACAATGAGGGGTGTGGGGTATATCAGAGTGTTACAGTGAGGGGTGTGGGGTATATCAGAGTGTTACAGTGAGGGGTGTGGGGTATATCAGTGTTACAGTGAGGGGTGTGGGGTGTATCAGTGTTACAGTGATACGTGTGGGGAATATCAGAGTGTTACAGTGAGGGGTGTGGAGTATATCAGAGTGTTACAGTGAGGGGTGTGGGGTATATCAGAGTGTCACAGTGAGGGGTGTGGGGTATATCAGAGTGTTACAGTGAGGGGTGTGGGGTATGTCAGTGTCACAGTGAGGGGTGTGGGGAATATCAGAGTGTTACAGTGAGGGGTGTGGGGTATATCAGTGTTACAGTGAGGGGTGTGTGGTATATCAGTGTTACAGTGAGGGGTGTGGGGTATATCAGTGTTACAGTGAGGGGTGTGGGGTATATCAGAGTGTTACAGTGAGGGGTCTGGGATATATCAGAGTGTTACAGTGATGGGTGTGGTGTATATCAGAGTGTTACAGTGAGGGGTGTGGTGTATATCAGAGTGTTACAGTGAGGGGTGTGGGGTATATCAGTGTTACAGTGAGGGGTGTGGGATATATCAGGTGTTACAGTGAGGGGTGTGGGGTATATCAGGTTTACAGTGAGGGGTGTGGGGTATGTCCAGTGTTACAGTGAGGGGTTGTGGGGTATGTCAGAGGGTTACAATGGGGGTGTGGGTATATCAGAGTGTTACAGTGAGGTGTGTGGGGTATATCAGACTGTTACAGTGAGGGGTATGGGGTATATCAGTGTTACAGTGAGGGGTGTGGGGTATATCAGTGTTACAGTGAGGGGTGTGGGGTATAGTCAGTTGTACAGTGAGGGGTGTGGGTATATCAGTGTTACAGTGAGGGGTTTGGGATATATCAGTGTTACAGTGAGGGGTGTGGGGTATATCAGTGTTACAGTAAGGGGGGTGGGGTATATCAGAGTGTTCCAGTGAGGGGTGTGGGGTATCCAAGCGTTACAGTGAGGGGTGTGGGGTATATCAGTGTTACAGTGAGGGATGTGGGGTATGTCAGTATTACAGTGAGGGGGTGTGGGCTATATCAGAGTGTTACAGTGAGGGGTGTGGGGTATATCAGTGTTACAGTGAGGGGTGTGGGGTATATCAGAGTATTACAGTGAGGGGTGTGGGGTATATCAGAGTGTTACAAGTGATACGTTTGGGGAATATCAGGTGTTACAGTGAGGGGTGTGGGTTATATCAGAGTGTTACAGTGAGGGTGTGTGGGCTATATCAGGGTGTTACAGTGAGGGGTGCTGGGTATGTCAGAGTGTTACAGTGAGGGGTGTGAGTGATATCAGAGTGTTACAGTGTGGGGTGTGGGGTATATCAGAGTGTCACAGTGAGGGGTGTGGGGTATATCAGTGTTACAGTGAGGGGTGTGGGGTGTATCAGTGTTACAGTGAGTACGTGTGGGGAATATCAGTGTTACAGTGAGGGGTGTGGGTATATCAGAGTGTTACAGTGGGGTGTGGAGTATATCAGAGTGTTACAGTGGGGGTGTGGGGTATATTAGAGTGTTACAGTGAAGGGTGGGGTATGTCAGTGTCACAGTGAGGGGTGTGGGGTATATCAGTGTTACAGTGAGGGGTGTGGGCTATATCAGAGTGTTACAGTGAGGGTTGTGGGGTATATCAGTGTTACAGTGAGGGGTGTGGGGTATATCAGAGTGTTACAGTGAGGGGTGTGGGGTATATCAGGTGTTACAGTGAGGGGTGTGGGGTATATCAGGGTGTTACAGTGAGGGGTGTGGGGTATATCAGTGTTACAGTGAGGGGTGTGGGGTATATCAGAGTGTTACAGTGAGGTGTGTGGGGTATATCAGACTGTTACAGTGAGGGGGTGGGGTATATCAGTGTTACAGTGAGGGTTGTGGGTATATCAGTGTTACAGTGAGGGGGGGTGGGGTATATCAGAGTGTTACAGTGAGGGTGTGGGGTATCAAGCGTTACAGTGAGGGGTGTTGGGGTATATCAGTGTTACAGTGAGGGATGTGGGGTATGTCAGTATTACAGTGAGGGGTGTGGGCTATATCAGAGTGTTACAGTGAGGGGTGTGGGGTATATCAGTGTTACAGTGAGGGGTGTGGGTATATCAGAGTATACAGTGAGGGGTGTGGGTATATCAGAGTGTTACAGTGATACGTTTGGGGATATCAGGGTGTTACAGTGAGGGGTGTGGGTTATATCAGAGTGTTACAGTGAGGGGTGTGGGCTATATCAGGGTGTTACAGTGAGGGGTGCTGGGTATGTCAGAGTGTTACAGTGAGGGTGTGGAGTATATCAGAGTGTTACAGTGAGGGGTGTGGGGTATATCAGAGTGTTACAGTGAGGGGTGTGGGGTATATCAGAGTGTTACAGTGAGGGGTGTGGGGTATATCAGTGTTTACAGTGTGGGGTGTGGGGTATATCAGAGTGTCACAGTGAGGGGTGTGGGGTATATCAGTGTTACAGTGAGGGGTGTGGGGTGTATCAGTGTTACAGTGATACGTGTGGGGAATATCAGTGTTACAGTGAGGGGTGTGGGGTATATCAGAGTGTTACAGTGAGGGGTGTGGAGTATATCAGAGTGTTACAGTGTGGGGTGTGGGGTATATCAGAGTGTTACAGTGAGGGGTGTGGAGTATATCAGAGTGTTACAGTGAGGGGTGTGGGGTATGTCAGTGTTACAGTGAGGGGTGTGGGGTATGTCAGAGGGTTACAATGAGGGGTGTGGGGTATATCAGAGTGTTACAGTGAGGTGTGTGGGGTATATCAGACTGTTACAGTGAGGGGTGTGGGGTATATCAGTGTTACAGTGAGGGTTGTGGGGTATATCAGTGTTACAGTGAGGGGGGTGGGGTATATCAGAGTGTTACAGTGAGGGGTGTGGGGTATCCAAGCGTTACAGTGAGGGGTGTGGGGTATATCAGTGTTACAGTGAGGGATGTGGGGTATGTCAGTATTACAGTGAGGGGTGTGGGCTATATCAGAGTGTTACAGTGAGGGGTGTGGGTATATCAGTGTTACAGTGAGGGGTGTGGGTATATCAGAGTGTTACAGTGAGGGGTGTGGGGTATATCAGAGTGTTACAGTGATACGTTTGGGGAATATCAGGGTGTTACAGTGAGGGGTGTGGGTTATATCAGAGTGTTACAGTGAGGGGTGTGGGCTATATCAGGGTGTTACAGTGAGGGGTGCTGGGTATGTCAGAGTGTTACAGTGAGGGGTGTGGAGTATATCAGAGTGTTACAGTGAGGGGTGTGGGGTATATCAGAGTGTTACAGTGAGGGGTGTGGGGTATATCAGAGTGTTACAGTGAGGGGGTGTGGGTATATCAGTGTTACAGTGTGGGGTGGGTATATCAGAGTGTCACAGTGAGGGGTGTGGGGTATATCAGGTGTTACAGTGAGGGGTTGTGGGGTATATCAGAGTGTTACAGTTGAGGGGTGTGGGTATATCAGAGTGTTACAGTGTGGGGTGTGGGGTATATCAGAGTGTTACAGTGAGGGGTGTGGAGTATATCAGAGTGTTACAGTGAGGGGTGTGGGGTATGTCAGTGTCACAGTGAGGGGTGTGGGGTATATCGGAGTGTTACAGTGAGGGGTGTGGGGTATGTCAGAGGGTTACAATGAGGGGTGTGGGGAATATCAGAGTGTTACAGTGAGGGGTGTGGAGTATATCAGAGTGTTACAGTGTGGGGTGTGGGGTATATCAGAGTGTTACAGTGAGGGTGTGGGGTATGTCAGTGTCACAGTGAGGGGTGTGGGGTATATCGGAGTGTTACAGTGAGGGGTGTGGAGTATATCAGAGTGTTACAGTGAGGGGTGTGGGGTATATCAGAGTGTTACAGTGAGGGGTGTGGGGTATATCAGTGTTACAGTGAGGGGTGTGGGATATATCAGTGTTACAGTGAGGGGTGTGGGGTATATCAGTGTTACAGTGAGGGGTGTGGGGTATATCAGTGTTACAGTGAGGGGTGTGGGGTATATCAGTGTTACAGTGAGGGGTGTGGGGTATATCAGTGTTACAGTGAGGGGTGTGGGGTATATCAGTGTTACAGTGAGGGGTGTGGGATATATCAGTGTTACAGTGAGGGGTGTGGGGTATATCAGTGTTACAGTGAGGGGTGTGGGGTATATCAGTGTTACAGTGAGGGGTGTGGGGTATATCAGTGTTACAGTGAGGGGTGTGGGGTATATCAGTGTTACAGTGAGGGGTGTGGGGTATATCAGTGTTACAGTGAGGGGTGTGGGGTATATCAGAGTGTTACAGTGAGGGGTGTGGGGTATATCAGAGTGTTACAGTGAGGGGTCTGGGATATATCAGAGTGTTACAGTGAGGGGTGTGGGGTATATCAGAGTGTTACAGTGAGGGGTGTGGGGTATATCAGTGTTACAGTGAGGGGTGTGGGATATATCAGTGTTACAGTGAGGGGTGTGGGGTATATCAGTGATACAGTGAGGGGTGTGGGGTATATCAGTGTTACAGTGAGGGGTGTGGGGTATATCAGTGTTACAGTGAGGGGTGTGGGGTATATCAGTGTTACAGTGATGGGTGTGGGGTATATCAGTGTTACAGTGAGGGGTGTGGGGTATATCAGAGTGTTACAGTGAGGGGTGTGGGGTATATCAGAGTGTTACAGTGAGGGGTGTGGGGTATATCAGAGTGTTACAGTGAGGGGTGTGGGGTATATCAGAGTGTTACAGTGAGGGGTGTGGGGTATATCAGAGTGTTACAGTGAGGGGTGTGGAGTATATCAGAGTGTTACAGTGAGGGGTGTGGAGTATATCAGAGTGTTACAGTGAGGGGTGTGGGGTATATCAGAGTGTTACAGTGAGGGGTGTGGAGTATATCAGAGTGTTACAGTGAGGGGTGTGGGGTATATCAGAGTGTTACAGTGAGGGGTGTGGGGTATATCAGTGTTACAGTGAGGGTTGTGGGGTATATCAGAGTGTTACAGTGAGGGGTGTGGGATATATCAGAGTGTTACAGTGAGGGGTGTGGGGTATATCAGTGTTACAGTGAGGGGTGTGGGGTATATCAGTGTTACAGTGAGGGGTGTGGAGTATATCAGTGTGTTACAGTGAGGGGTGTGGGGTATATCAGAGTGTTACAGTGAGGGGTGTGGGGTATATCAGAGTGTTACAGTGAGGGGTGTGGGGTATATCAGAGTGTTACAGTGAGGGGTGTGGGGTTTATCAGAGTGTTACATTGAGGGGTGTGGGGTATATCAGAGCGTTACAGTGAGGGGTGTGGATATATCAGAGTGTTACAGTGAGGGGTGTGGGGTATATCAGTGTTACAGTGAGGGGTGTGGGGTATATCAGAGTGTTACAATGAGGGTGTGGGGTATATTACAGTGAGGGTGTGGGGTATATCAGAGTGTTACAGTGAGGGGTTGGGGTATATCAGTGTTACAGTGAGGGGTGTGGGGTATATCAGCGTGTTACAGTGAGGGGTGTGGGGTATATCAGTGTTACAGTGGGGGGTGTGGGTATATCAGAGTGTTACAGTGAGGGGTGTGGGGTATATCAGAGTGTTACAGTGAGGGGTGTGGGGTATATCAGAGTGTTACAGTGAGGGGTGTGGGGTATATCAGTGTTACAGTGAGGGGTGTGGGGTATATCATGTGTACAGTGAGGGGTGTGGGGTATATCAGTGTTACAGTGAGGGGTGTGGGATATATCAGTGTTACAGTGAGGGGTGTGGGGTATATCAGAGTGTTTACAGTGAGGGGTGTGGGGTATATCAGTGTTACAGTGAGGGGTGTGGGGTATATCAGAGTGTTACAGTGAGGGGTATTGGGTATATCAGTGTACAGTGAGGGTGTGGGGTATGTCAGTGTTACAGTGAGGGGTGTAGGGTATATCAGTGTTACAGTGAGGGGTGTGGGTCATATCAGTGTTACAGTGAGGGGTGTCGGGTATATCAGTGTTACAGTGAGGGGTGTGGGGTATATCAGTGTTACAGTGAGGGGTGTGGGGTATATCAGTGTTACAGTGGGGGTGTGGGGTATATCAGAGTGTTACAGTGAGGGGTGTGGGGTATATCAGAGTGTTACAGTGAGGGGTGTGGGGTATATCAGTGTTACAGTGAGGGGTGTGGGGTATATCAGTGTTACAGTGAGGGGTGTGGGGTATATCAGTGTTACAGTGAGGGGTGTGGAGTATATCAGTGTGTTACAGTGAGGGGTGTGGGGTATATCAGAGTGTTACAGTGAGGGGTGTGGGGTATATCAGAGTGTTACAGTGAGGGGTGTGGGGTATATCAGAGTGTTACAGTGAGGGGTGTGGGGTTTATCAGAGTGTTACAGTGAGGGGTGTGGGGTATATCAGAGCGTTACAGTGAGGGGTGTGGGATATATCAGAGTGTTACAGTGAGGGGTGTGGGGTATATCAGTGTTACAGTGAGGGGTGTGCGGTATATCAGAGTGTTACAATGAGGGGTGTGGGGTATATCAGAGTGTTACAGTGGGGGTGTGGGGTATATCAGAGTGTTACAGTGAGGGGTGTGGGGTATATCAGTGTTACAGTGAGGGGTGTGGGGATATATCAGAGTGTTACAGTGAGGGGTGTGGGGTATATCAGAGTGTTACAGTGAGGGGTGTGGGGTATATCAGATGTTACAGTGAGGGGTGTGGGTATATCAGAGTGTTACAGTGAGGGGTGTGGGGTATATCAGAGTGTTACAGTGAGGGGTGTGGGGTATATCAGAGTGTTACAGTGAGGGGTGTGGGGTATATCAAGTGTTACAGTGAGGGGTGTGTGGTATATCAGAGTGTTACAGTGAGGGGTGTGGGGTATATCAGAGTGTTACAGTGAGGGGTGTGGGGTATATCAGAGTGTTACAGTGAGGGGTGTGGGGTATATCAGTGTTACAGTGAGGGGTGTGGGGTATATCAGAGTGTTACAGTGAGGGGTATTGGGTATATCAGTGTTACAGTGAGGGGTGTGGGGTATGTCAGTGTTACAGTGAGGGGTGTCGGGTATATCAGTGTTACAGTGAGGGGTGTGGGTAATATCAGTGTTACAGTGAGGGGTGTGGGGTATATCAGAGTGTTACAGTGAGGGGTGTGGGGTTTATATCAGTGTTACAGTGAGGGGTGTGGGGTATATCAGAGTGTTACAGTGAGGGGTGTGGGTATATCAGTGTTACAGTGAGGGGTGTGGGGTATATCAGTGTTACAGTGGGGGGTGTGGGGTATATCAGAGTGTTACAGTGAGGGGTGTGGGGTATATCAGAGTGTTACAGTGAGGGGTGTGGGGGTATATCAGTGTTACAGTGAGGGGTGTGGGGTATATCAGTGTTACAGTGAGGGGTGTTTGGGGTATATCAGTGTTACAGTGAGGGGTGTGGGGTATATCAGTGTTACAGTGAGGGGTGTGGGATATATCAGTGTTACAGTGAGGGGTGTTGGGGTTATATCAGGAGTGTTACAGTGAGGGGTGTGGGGTATATCAGTGTTACAGTGAGGGGGTGTGGGGTATATCAGAGTGTTACAGTGAGGGGTATTGGGTATATCAGTGTTACAGTGAGGGGTGTGGGGTATGTCAGTGTTACGGTGAGGGGTGTCGGGTATATCAGTGTTACAGTGAGGGGTGTGGGTAATATCAGTGTTACAGTGAGGGGTGTTGGGTATATCAGTGTTACAGTGAGGGGTGTGGGGTATATCAGTGTTGCAGTGAGGGGTGTGGGATATATCAGAGTGTTACAGTGAGGGGTGTGGGGTATATCAGTGTTACAGTGAGGGGTGTGGGGTATATCAGAGTGTTACAGTGAGGGGTGTGGGGTATATCAGTGTTACAGTGAGGGGTGTGGGGTATATCAGTGTTACAGTGAGGGGTGTGGGGTATA
This sequence comes from Scyliorhinus canicula, assembly GCF_902713615.1. Classification (NCBI taxonomy): domain Eukaryota; kingdom Metazoa; phylum Chordata; class Chondrichthyes; order Carcharhiniformes; family Scyliorhinidae; genus Scyliorhinus; species Scyliorhinus canicula. The sequence goes on from NC_052164.1 coordinate 2,835,229, forward strand.
TCAGATCGTGTTATCTCTCATTCATTTCCAGTCTTAGTTACCATTGGTTTTCTGGTTTGGTTTCGACAGGGGCTGTTATTATTTCCTGGAATGATGTAAAATCTGTTTCATCTTCTTCCAGATCATTGAGGTTGTAAACTTCACCCATGTCAATGTCAAGTTGCCGGAAATCTTTGGTAAGGACACCTGGACGTGGGTCCAGGATCCCTCCGAGGTTTGGCTGAGCAAGCTGCTGCCATTGATAGAGAGTCACGGAACCTGAGACAGAGACAGGAACAGCAAGGTCAGAAAATAGCAGAGCACAGGAATTGACACGGTCCTCGTGTTGAGAGACTGAGTCGGCATGAGGAGACAGGAAAGAGAATGAGAAAGTGAGAGGGAGAAAGGGAGACAGAGAGAGGGAGATAGAGAGAGGGAGTGGAAGACAGAGAGAGAGGGAGACAGAGAGAGGGAGATAGAGAGGAGGAGATAGAGAGAGGGAGACAGAGGAGGGAGACAGAGAGAGAGAGAGACAGGGGGAGGGGGACAGAGAGAGAGGGAGATAGAGGAGGGAGACAGAGAGAGGGAGAGGCAGGTAGAGGGGGACAGAGAAAGAGGGAGACAGAGGAGGGAGACAGAGAGAGTGAGGGAGACAGAGGAGGGAGACAGAGAGCGAGGGAGACAGAGGAGGGAGACAGAGAGAGAGAGAGACAGGGAGAGGGGGACAGAGAGAGAGGGAGATAGAGGAGGGAGACAGAGAGAGAGAGAGACAGGGAGAGGGGGACAGAGAGAGAGGGAGATAGAGGAGGGAGACAGAGAGAGGGAGAGGCAGGTAGAGGGGGACAGAGAAAGAGGGAGACAGAGGAGGGAGACAGAGAGAGTGAGGGAGACAGAGGAGGGAGACAGAGAGCGAGGGAGACAGAGGAGGGAGACAGAGAGAGAGAGAGACAGGGAGAGGGGGACAGAGAGAGAGGGAGACAGAGGAGGCAGACAGAGAGAGAGAGAGACAGGGAGAGGGGGACAGAGAGAGAGGGAGATAGAGAGAGGGAGATAGAGAGAGGGAGACAGAGGGAGGAAGACAGAGGGAGGGAGACAGAGGGAGCAAAAGAGAGAGGGAGACAGAGAGAGAGGGAGACAGAGAGAGAGGGAGGCAGAGAGAGAGGGAGACAGAGAGAGAGAGGGAGACAGAGGAGGGAGACAGAGAGAGAGGGAGACAGAGAGAGAGGGAGACAGAGAGAGAGGGAGACAGAGAGAGAGGGAGACAGAGAGAGAGGGAGACAGAGAGAGAGGGAGACAGAGAATATCAGAAGTTCAGTGTCAAAGGCCTCACCTTCCAATGGCTTCACAATCTTCAGTTTATCCGGGGCGTTAGGGTGAGAATTAACGGAATATCCTGTCATTCCTGAACTCCCAGAGTAGTTGGTTCCTGTTGACAGGACACTCTCAGCTGGGGTGACTAACCCACTGGACAAGACTCGTCAGCAGTCTGAACTTTCAGCTTCTGGTCGCGCTCCTGCTCAAAGAATGTTTTATCGGATGAAGCTAGCTGCCGCAGGGACAATCGCTGCAAAGCGGCTTGTAGATCCCGACACCCTGGAGTTCCTGGAGTCCCTGGCTTACGCTCTGTGTCCTCCTCTCTGGAAAAATCACTGACAGTGTAAGGCAGAGAAAGAAAGTGAAAATTCTGACAGAAAGTCCCACATAACTGACTGCCCTGAATGTCCCAATCACCTGCAGCTCCATCACTGTCATGGTGGAATAGACTGTTGGCCAGGCAACGGAAGGAATTTCAATATCTCGGCATTGATATGGGGCGCGATTCGCCCGCAAATGCGGAGAGTCGTAAAGGCTGCCGTGAAACTGGCCGTCTTTCACGGCAGCCTCCGCACCCCCTCCCGGGACTCGATTCTCCCCCCTGGTCGGGGCTAGCAGCGCGGCCCCGTGAAGCACGGCATCGCGGGCTTAGCGACGGTTCGCTAAGGCGCTCGCCAAGCGTCACGGCGGACTGATCCGCACGATGACATCAGCCGCGCATGCGCGGGCCGTCATGCCCCTCAGCCGCCCCTATGACTGATCCTGCGGGGCGGCGGAGGAACAAAGAGTGCGCGGGTATTGGACCCGCTGCCGTGATCTGTGCCCACCGATCGCGGGCCCATGCCACCCTTGGCACGGCCGTGGTGCGGCCGTGCCATCGGTGCCATGGTTGTGCCGGGACGGCACTTTGCGGCCGTTTTCACGAACGGTGAGAGCAGGTGTGTTTGCGTTTCGTGGAAAATGGCCGTAAAGGCCTGGGAACTCGGCCCATCAGCCAGGGGTGAATCGCTGTTCGCCGTAAAAACGTCGCGAGCCGCGATTCGTGTCGTGGGGCGGCCGTGGGGGGGGGGGGGGGTGGGGGGGGGGAAATAGCGGGGAGGTCGGTTAAAAATGTCGGGCAGGCCCTCCCGCTCCTATACTCCGACCCGTCGTGGGCAGCGGAGAACTCGCGCCCATGGAGTTTGTGATAGTTGCTATAAATTGTATGGGACAGGATTCTCCATTCATGAGACTAAGTGTTGACGCTGGGGCAGGATTCGTGGAATTTCACGACGGCAAATCTGGCGCTAAACCGGATCCGATTCAGTGACTGTGGAGGGGCAGCACCAATATCACCGTGGAACTCAATCGATTCCAATGAGAAACGTTGCGGGATTGGCCGGGTCCGCGATTGACACTCGGGAGGCTGACAAGCTGCAGCCGCAGGTACACATTACCCTCCCCACACACCACTCACCCCGCACCGCCAACACACATTACACTCCCCACACACACTCAGCCCCGCACGCACACAACACATTACCATCCCCACACACACTCATCCCAGCCACACAACACATTCATCCCACACACTCATCCCACACACACATTACACTCCCCACACACACTCATCCCAGCCGCACACAAATTACTCCTCCCACACACCATCATCCCAGCCGCACACACACATACACCCACACACACTC
>NC_052164.1:2838706-2883009 GCF_902713615.1 Scyliorhinus canicula
TCAGTGTTACAGTGAGGGGTGTGGGGTATATCAGTGTTACAGTGAGGGGTTGGGGTATATCAGGTGTTACAGTGAGGGGTGTGGGGTATATCAGAGTGTTACAGTGAGGGGTGCTGGGGTATATCAGTGTTACAGTGAGGGGTGTGGTGTATATCAGAGTGTTACAGTGAGGGGTGTGGGGTATATCAGTGTTACAGTGAGGGGTGTGGGGTATATCAGTGTTACAGTGAGGGGTGTGGGATATATCAGTGTTACAGTGAGGGGGTGGGGGTATATCAGTGTTACAGTGAGGGGTGTGGGGTATAGTCAGAGTGTTACAGTGAGGGGTTGTGGGGGTATATCCGATGGTTACAGTGAAGGGGTGTGGGGTATATCAGAGTGTTACAGTGAGGGGTGTGGGGTATATCCAGCTGTTACAGTGATGGGGTTGGGGTATATCAGAGTGTTACAGTGAGGGGTGTGGGGTATATCAGTGTTACAGTGAGGGGTGGGGGGTAGTAGCAGTGTTACAGTGAGGGGTGTGGGGAATATCAGTGTTACAGTGAGGGGGTTGTGGGATATATCAGAGTGTTACAGTGAGTGTGTGGGAGTATATCAGAGTGTTCCAGTAGTGGGGTGTGGGGTATATCAGAGTGTTACAGTGAGGGGTGTGGAGTATCTCGAGCTGTTACAGGGAGGGTGTGGGGTATAGTCAGTGTTCTACAGTGAGGGGATGTGGGGTATGTCAGGAGGGTTACAGTGAGGGGTGGGGGCGATATCAGAGTGTGACAGTGAGGTGTGTGGGGTATATCCAGGACTGTTACAGTGAGGGGTGTGGGTATATCAAGGGTACAGTGAGGGTTGTGGGGTATATCATCCGTGTTACAGGTGATACGTTTGGTGAATATGCAGGGTGGTTACAGTGAGAGGGTGTGTGGGTTATATCAGAGGTGTTACAGTGGAGGGGTGTGGGCTATATCAGGGTGTTACAGTGAGGGGTGCTGGGTATGTCAGAGGTGTCTAAAGTCGAGGGGTGTGGAGTATATCAGAGTGTTACAGTGTGGGGTGTGGGGTATATCAGAGTGTCACAGTGAGGGGTGTGGGGTATATCAGTGGTTACCGTGAGGGGTGTGGGGTGTATCAGGGTTACCGTGATACGTGGTGGGGCATATCAGTGTTACAGATGAGGGGATGTAGGGGTAAGTATCGAGTGTTACAGTGAGGGGTGTGGAGTATATACAGAGTGTTTACATGTGGTGGTGTGGGGTATATTAGAGTGTTACAGTGAAGGGTGTGGGGTATGTCAGTGTCACAGTGAGGGGTGTGGGGTATATCGGAGTGTTACAGTGAGGGGTGTGGGGTATATCAGAGTGTTACAGTGAGGGGTGTGGGGTATATCAGTGTTACAGTGAGGGGTTGGGGTATATCAGAGTGTTACAGTGAGGGGTGTGGGGTATATCAGGGTGTTACAGTGAGGGGTGTGGGGTATATCAGGGTGTTACAGTGAGGGTGTGGGGTATATCAGTGTTACAGTGAGGGGTGTGGGTATATCAGAGTGTTACAGTGAGGTGTGTGGGGTATATCAGACTGTTACAGTGAGGGGTGTGGGGTATATCAGTGTTACAGTGAGGGTTGTGGGGTATATCAGGTGTTACAGTGAGGGGGGTTGGGTATATCAGAGTGTTACAGTGAGGGGTGTGGGGTATCCAGCGTTACAGTGAGGGGTGTGGGGTATATCAGTGTTACAGTGAGGGATGTGGGGTATGTCAGTATTACAGTGAGGGGTGTGGGCTATATCAGAGTGTTACAGTGAGGGGTGTGGGGTATATCAGTGTTACAGTGAGGGGTGTGGGTATATCAGAGTATTACAGTGGAGGGGTGTGGGGTATATCAGAGTGTTACAGTGATACGTTTGGGGAATATCAGGGTGTTACAGTGAGGGGTGTGGGTTATATCAGAGTGTTACAGTGAGGGGTGTGGGCTATAGCGGTGTTACAGTGAGGGGTGCTGGGTAATGTCAGTGTTACAGTGAGGGGTGTGGAGTATATCAGTGGTTACAGTGGGGGGTGTGGGTATATCAGAGTGTTACAGTGAGGGGTGTGGGGTATATCAGAGTGTTACAGTGAGGGGTGTGGGGTATCCAGTGTTACAGTGTGGGGGGTGGGGTATATCAGAGTGTCACAGTGAGGGGTGTGGGGTATATCAGTGTTTACAGTGAGGGGTGTGGGTGTATCATTGTTACAGTGATACGTGTGGGGAATATCAGTGTTACATGAGGGGTGTGGGGAATATCAAGTGTTACAGTGAGGGGTGTGGAGTATATCAGAGTGTTACAGTGTGGGGTGTGGGGTATATCAGAGTGTTTACAGTGAGGGGTGTGGAGTATATCAGAGTGTTACAGTGAGGGGTGTGGGGATGTCAGTGTACAGTGAGGGGTGTGGGGTATGTCAGAGTGTTACAAGTGAGGGGTGTGGGGTATATCAGAGTGTTACAGTGAGGGGTGTGGGGTATATCAGACTGTTACAGTGAGGGGTGTGGGTATATCAGTGTTACAGTGAGGGGTGTGGGTATATCAGTGTTACAGTGAGGGGGTGTGGGTATATCAGTGTTACAGTGAGGGGTGTGGGGTATATCCAAGCGTTACAGTGAGGGGTGTGGGGTATATCAGTGTTACAGTGAGGGATGTGGGGTATATCAGTAGTTACAGTGAGGGGTGTGGGGCTATATCAGAGTGTTACAGTGAGGGGTGTGGGGTATATCAGTGTTACAGTGAGGGGTGTGGGGTATATCAGTAGTTACAGTGAGGGGTGTGGGGTATATCAGAGTGTTACAGTGATACGGGTTGGGGTAATATCAGGTGTTACAGTGAGGGGTGTGGGGTATATCAGAGTGTTACAGTGAGGGGTGTGGGGCTATATCAGGTGTTACAGTGAGGGGTGTGGGGTATATCAGAGTGTTACAGTGAGGGGTGTGGAGTATATCAGAGTGTTACAGTGAGGGGTGTGGGGTATATCAGAGTGTTACAGTGAGGGGTGTGGGGTATATCAGAGTGTTACAGTGAGGGGTGTGGGGTATATCAGTGTTACAGTGTGGGGTGTGGGTATATCAGAGTGTTCACAGTGAGGGGTGTGGGGTATATCAGTGTTACAGTGAGGGGTGTGGGGTATATCAGAGTGTTACAGTGAGGGGTGTGGAGTATATCAGAGTGTTACAGTGTGGGGTGTGGGGTATATCAGAGTGTTACAGTGAGGGGTGTGAGTATATCAGAGTGTTACAGTGAGGGGTGTGGGGTATGTCAGTGTCACAGTGAGGGGTGTGGGTATATCGAGTGTTACAGTGAGGGGTGTGGGGTATGTCAGAGGGTTACAATGAGGGGTGTGGGGAATATCAGAGTGTTACAGTGAGGGGTGTGGAGTATATCAGAGTGTTACAGTGTGGGGTGTGGGGTATATCAGAGTGTTACAGTGAGGGTGTGGGGTATATCAGTGTCACAGTGAGGGGTGTGGGGTATATCGGAGTGTTACAGTGAGGGGTGTGGGTATATCAGAGTGTTACAGTGAGGGGTGTGGGGTATATCAGAGTGTTACAGTGAGGGGTGTGGGGTATATCAGTGTTACAGTGAGGGGTGTGGGATATATCAGTGTTACAGTGAGGGGTGTGGGGTATATCAGTGTTACAGTGAGGGGTGTGGGGTATATCAGTGTTACAGTGAGGGGTGTGGGGTATATCAGTGTTACAGTGAGGGGTGTGGGGTATATCAGTGTTACAGTGAGGGGTGTGGGTATATCAGTGTTACAGTGAGGGGTGTGGGATATATCAGTGTTACAGTGAGGGGTGTGGGGTATATCAGTGTTACAGTGAGGGGTGTGGGGTATATCAGTGTTACAGTGAGGGGTGTGGGGTATATCAGTGTTACAGTGAGGGGTGTGGGTATATCAGTGTTACAGTGAGGGGTGTGGGGTATATCAGTGTTACAGTGAGGGGTGTGGGGTATATCAGAGTGTTACAGTGAGGGGTGTGGGGTATATCAGAGTGTTACAGTGAGGGGTCTGGGATATATCAGAGTGTTACAGTGAGGGGTGGGGGTATATCAGAGTGTTACAGTGAGGGGTGTGGGGTATATCAGTGTTACAGTGAGGGGTGTGGGATATATCAGTGTTACAGTGAGGGGTGTGGGGTATATCAGTGATACAGTGAGGGGTGGGGGTATATCAGTGTTACAGTGAGGGGTGTGGGGTATATCAGTGTTACAGTGAGGGGTGTGGGTATATCAGTGTTACAGTGAGGGGTGTGGGGTATATCAGTGTTACAGTGAGGGGTGGGGGTATATCAGAGTGTTACAGTGAGGGGTGTGGGGTATATCAGAGTGTTACAGTGAGGGGTGTGGGGTATATCAGAGTGTTACAGTGAGGGGTGTGGGGTATATCAGAGTGTTACAGTGAGGGGTGTGGGGTATATCAGGTGTTACAGTGAGGGGTGGGAGTATATCAGAGTGTTACAGTGAGGGGTGTGGAGTATATCAGAGTGTTACAGTGAGGGGTGTGGGGTATATCAGAGTGTTACAGTGAGGGGTGTGGAGTATATCAGAGTGTTACAGTGAGGGGTGTGGGGTATATCAGAGTGTTACAGTGAGGGGTGTGGGGTATATCAGTGTTACAGTGAGGGTTGTGGGGTATATCAGAGTGTTACAGTGAGGGGTGTGGGATATATCAGAGTGTTACAGTGGAGGGGTGTGGGGTATATCAGTGTTACAGTGAGGGGTGTGGGGTATATCAGTGTTACAGTGAGGGGTTGTGGAGTATATCAGTGTGTTACAGTGAGGGGTGTGGGGTATATCAGAGTGTTACAGTGAGGGGTGTGGGGTATATCAGAGTGTTACAGTGAGGGGTGTGGGGTATATCAGATGTTACAGTGAGGGGTGTGGGGTTTATCAGAGTGTTACATTGAGGGGTGTGGGGGTATATCAGAGCGTTACAGTGAGGGGTGTGGGATATATCAGAGTGTTACAGTGAGGGGTGTGGGGTATATCAGTGTTACAGTGAGGGGTGTGGGGTATATCAGAGTGTTACAATGAGGGGTGTGGGGTATATCAGAGTGTTACAGTGAGGGGTGTGGGGTATATCAGAGTGTTACAGTGAGGGGTGTGGGGTATATCAGTGTTACAGTGAGGGGTGTGGGGTATATCAGCGTGTTACAGTGAGGGGTGTGGGGTATATCAGTGTTACAGTGAGGGGTGTGGGGTATATCAGACTGTTACAGTGAGGGGTGTGGGGTATATCAGAGTGTTACAGTGAGGGGTGTGGGGTATATCAGTGTTACAGTGAGGGGTGTGGGGTATATCAGTGTTACAGTGAGGGGTGTGGGGTATATCAGTGTTACAGTGAGGGGTGTGGGGTATATCAGTGTTACAGTGAGGGGTGTGGGATATATCAGTGTTACAGTGAGGGGTGTGGGGTATATCAGAGTGTTACAGTGAGGGGTGTGGGGTATATCAGTGTTACAGTGAGGGGTGTGGGGTATATCAGAGTGTTACAGTGAGGGGTGTGGGGTATATCAGTGTTACAGTGAGGGGTGTGGGGTATATCAGAGTGTTACAGTGAGGGGTGTGGGGTATATCAGAGTGTTACAGTGAGGGGTGTGGGTATATCAGTGTTACAGTGAGGGGTGTGGGGTATATCAGTGTTACAGTGAGGGTGTGGGGTATATCAGTGTTACAGTGAGGGGTGTGGGGTATATCAGAGTGTTACAGTGGGGGGTGTGGGGTATATCAGAGTGTTACAGTGAGGGGTGTGGGGTATATCAGAGTGTTACAGTGAGGGGTGTGGGGTATATCAGTGTTACAGTGAGGGGTGTGGGGTATATCAGGTGTTACAGTGAGGGGTGTGTGGGGTATATCAGTGTTACAGTGAGGGGTGTGGGAGTATATCAGTGTTACAGTGAGGGGTGTGGGGTATATCAGAGTGTTACAGTGAGGGGTGTGGGGTATATCAGAGTGTTACAGTGAGGGTGTGGGGTATATCAGAGTGTTACAGTGAGGGGTGTGGGGTTTATCAGAGTGTTACAGTGAGGGGTGTGGGGTATATCAGAGCGTTACAGTGAGGGGTGTGGGATATATCAGAGTGTTACAGTGAGGGGTGTGGGGTATATCAGTGTTACAGTGAGGGGTGTGCGGTATATCAGAGTGTTACAGTGAGGGGTGTGGGGTATATCAGAGTGTTACAGTGGGGGTGTGGGGTATATCAGAGTGTTACAGTGAGGGGTGTGGGGTATATCAGTGTTACAGTGAGGGGTGTGGGGTATATCAGCGTGTTACAGTGAGGGGTGTGGGGTATATCAGTGTTACAGTGGGGGGTGTGGGGTATATCAGACTGTTACAGTGAGGGGTGTGGGGTATATCAGAGTGTTACAGTGAGGGGTGTGGGGTATATCAGTGTTACAGTGAGGGGTGTGGGGTATATCAGTGTTACAGTGAGGGGTGTGGGGTATATCAGTGTTACAGTGAGGGGTGTGGGGTATATCAGTGTTACAGTGAGGGGTGTGGGATATATCAGTGTTACAGTGAGGGGTGTGGGGTATATCAGAGTGTTACAGTGAGGGGTGTGGGGTATATCAGAGTGTTACAGTGAGGGGTGTGGGGTATATCAGAGTGTTACAGTGAGGGGTATTGGGTATATCAGGTGTTACAGTGAGGGGTGTGGGGTATGTCAGTGTTACAGTGAGGGGTGTCGGGTATATCAGTGTTACAGTGAGGGGTGTGGGTAATATCAGTGTTACAGTGAGGGGTGTGGGGTATATCAGTGTTACAGTGAGGGGTGTGGGGTATATCAGTGTTACAGTGAGGGGTGTGGGGTATATCAGAGTGTTACAGTGAGGGGTGTGGGGTATATCAGTGTTACAGTGAGGGGTGTGGGGTATATCAGTGTTACAGTGAGGGGTGTGGGGTATATCAGAGTGTTACAGTGAGGGGTGTGGGGTATATCAGAGTGTTACAGTGAGGGGTGTGGGGTATATCAGTGTTACAGTGAGGGGTGTGGGGTATATCAGTGTTACAGTGAGGGTGTGGGGTATATCAGTGTTACAGTGAGGGGTGTGGGGTATATCAGTGTTACAGTGAGGGGTGTGGGATATATCAGTGTTACAGTGAGGGGTGTGGGGTTATATCAGAGTGTTACAGTGAGGGGTGGGGGTATATCAGGTGTTACAGTGAGGGGTGTGGGGTATATCAGAGTGTACAGTGAGGGTATTGGGTATATCAGTGTTACAGTGAGGGGTGTGGGGTATGTCAGTGTTACAGTGAGGGTGTGGGTTATATCAGTGTTACAGTGAGGGGTGTGGGTAATATCAGTGTTACAGTGAGGGGTGTGGGTATATCAGTGTTACATTGAGGGGTGTGGGGTATATCAGTGTTGCCGTGAGGGGTGTGGGATATATCAGAGTGTTACAGTGAGGGGGTGTGGGGTATATCAGTGTTACAGTGAGGGGTGTGGGGTATATCAGAGTGTACAGTGAGGGGTGTGTGGGGTATATCAGTGTTACAGTGAGGGGTGTGGGGTATATCAGTGTTACAGTGAGGGGTGTGGGGTATATCAGATCGTGTTATCTCTCATTCATTTCCAGTCTTAGTTACCATTGGTTTCTGGTTTGGTTTCGACAGGGGCTGTTATTATTTCCTGGAATGATGTAAAATCTGTTTCATCTTCTTCCAGATCATTGAGGTTGTAAACTTCACCCATGTCAATGTCAAGTTGCCGGAAATCTTTGGTAAGGACACCTGGACGTGGGTCCAGGATCCCTCCGAGGTTTGGCTGAGCAAGCTGCTGCCATTGATAGAGAGTCACGGAACCTGAGACAGAGACAGGAACAGCAAGGTCAGAAAATAGCAGAGCACAGGAATTGACACGGTCCTCGTGTTGAGAGACTGAGTCGGCATGAGGAGACAGGAAAGAGAATGAGAAAGTGAGAGGGAGAAAGGGAGACAGAGAGAGGGAGATAGAGAGAGGGAGTGGAAGACAGAGAGAGGGAGACAGAGGGAGATAGAGAGGAGGAGATAGAGAGAGGGAGACAGAGGAGGAAGACAGAGAGAGAGAGAGACAGGGAGAGGGGGACAGAGAGAGAGGGAGATAGAGGAGGGAGACAGAGAGAGGGAGAGGCAGGTAGAGGGGACAGAGAAAGAGGGAGACAGAGGAGGGAGACAGAGAGAGTGAGGGAGACAGAGGAGGGAGACAGAGAGCGAGGGAGACAGAGGAGGGAGACAGAGAGAGAGAGAGACAGGAGAGGGGGACAGAGAGAGAGGGAGATAGAGAGAGGGAGATAGAGAGGAGGAGATAGAGAGAGGGAGACAGAGGAGGGAGACAGAGAGAGAGAGAGACAGGGAGAGGGGGACAGAGAGAGAGGGAGATAGAGGAGGGAGACAGAGAGAGAGAGAGACAGGGAGAGGGGGACAGAGAGAGAGGGAGATAGAGGAGGGAGACAGAGAGAGAGAGAGACAGGGAGAGGGGGACAGAGAGAGAGGGAGATAGAGGAGGGAGACAGAGAGAGGGAGAGGCAGGTAGAGGGGGACAGAGAAAGAGGGAGACAGAGGAGGGAGACAGAGAGAGTGAGGGAGACAGAGGAGGGAGACAGAGAGCGAGGGAGACAGAGGAGGGAGACAGAGAGAGAGAGAGACAGGGAGAGGGGGACAGAGAGAGAGGGAGACAGAGAGAGGAGACAGAGAGAGGGAGAGGCAGGGAGAGGGGACAGAGAGAGAGGGAGACAGAGGAGGAGAGAGAGAGAGAGACAGGGAGAGGGGACAGAGAGAGAGGGAGAGAGAGAGAGGGAGATAGAGAGAGGGAGACAGAGGGAGAGGAAGACAGAGGGAGGGAGACAGAGGAGCGAAAGAGAGAGGGAGACAGAGAGAGAGGGAGACAGAGGGAGGGAGACAGAGAGAGAGGGAGACAGAGGGAGGGAGACAGAGAGAGAGGGAGACAGAGAGAGAGGGAGACAGAGAGAGAGGGAGACAGGGAGAGGGGGACAGAGAGAGAGGGAGACAGAGAATATCAGAAGTTCAGTGTCAAAGGCCTCACCTTCCAATGGCTTCACAATCTTCAGTTTATCCGGGGCGTTAGGGTGAGAATTAACGGAATATCCTGTCATTCCTGAACTCCCAGAGTAGTTGGTTCCTGTTGACAGGACACTCTCAGCTGGGGTGACTAACCCACTGGACAAGACCTCGTCAGCAGTCTGAACTTTCAGCTTCTGGTCGCGCTCCTGCTCAAAGAATGTTTTATCGGATGAAGCTAGCTGCCGCAGGGACAATCGCTGCAAAGCGGCTTGTAGATCCCGACACCCTGGAGTTCCTGGAGTCCCTGGCTTACGCTCTGTGTCCTCCTCTCTGGAAAAATCACTGACAGTGTAAGGCAGAGAAAGAAAGTGAAAATTCTGACAGAAAGTCCCACATAACTGACTGCCCTGAATGTCCCAATCACCTGCAGCTCCATCACTGTCATGGTGGAAATAGACTGTTGGCCAGGAAACGGAAGGAATTTCAATATCTCGGCATTGATATGGGGCGCGATTCTCCGCAAATGCGGAGAGTCGTAAAGGCTGCCGTGAAACTGGCCGTCTTTCACGGCAGCCTCCGCGCCCCCTCCCGGGACTCGATTCTCCCCCCTGGTCGGGGCTAGCAGCGCGGCCCCGTGAAGCACGGCATCGCGGGCTTAGCGACGGTCGCTAAGGCCACGCGCCAAGCGTCACGGCGGCTGATCCGCACGATGACATCAGCCACGCATGCGCGGGCCGTCATGCCCCTCAGCCGCCCCGATGACTGATCCTGCGGGGCGGCGGAGGAACAAAGAGTGCGCGGGTATTGGACCCGCTGCCCGTGATCTGTGCCCACCGATCGCGGGCCCATGCCACCCTTGGCACGGCCGTGGTGCGGCCGTGCCAATCGGTGCCATGGTTGTCCGGGACGGCACTTTGCGGCCGTTTTCACGAACGGTGAGAGCAGGTGTGTTTGCGTTCGTGAAAATGGCCGTAATGGCCTGGGAACTCGGCCCATCGGCCTGGGGAGAATTGCTGTTCGCCGTAAAAAACGGCGAGCAGCGATTCGTGTCGTGGGGCGGCCGTGGGGGGGGGGGGGGGGGGGGGGGGGAATAGCGGGAGGTCGGTAAAAATGTCGGGAAGGCCCTCCCGCTATACTCCGACCCGTCGTGGGCAGCGGAGAATCGCGCCCCATGGAGTTTGTGATAGTTGCTATATAATTGTATGGGACAGGATTCTCCATTCCTGAGACTAAGTGTTGACGCTGGGGCAGGATTCGTGGAATTTCACGACGGCAAATCTGGCGCTAAACCTGGACCGATTCAGTGACTGTGGAGGGGCAGCACCAATATCACGTGGAACTCAATCGATTCCAATGAGAAACGGTGCGGGATTGGCCGGGTCCGCGATTGACACTCGGGAGGCTGACAAGCTGCAGCCGCAGGTACACATTACCCTCCCCACACACACTCACCCCAGCCCCGCACACACACATTACACTCCCCACACACACTCATCCCAGCCGCACACACACATTACCCTCCCCACACACACTCATCCCAGCCACACACACACATTACACTCCCCACACACACTCATCCCAGCCGCACACACACATTACACTCCCCACACACACTCATCCCAGCCGCACACACACATTACCCTCCCCACACACACTCATCCCAGCCGCACACACACATTACACTCCCCACACACACTCATCCCAGCCGCACACACACATTACACTCCCCACACACACTCATCCCAGCCGCACACACACATTACACTCCCCACACACACTCATCCCAGCCGCATACACACATTACACTCCCCACACACACTCATCTCAGCCGCACATACACATTACACTCCCCACACACACTCATCCCAGCCGCATACACACATTACCCTCCCCACACACACTCATCCTAGCCACACACACACATTACACTCCCCACACACACTCATCCCAGCCGCACACACACATTACACTCCCCACACACACTCATCCCAGTCACACACACATTACACTCCCCACACACGCTCATCCCAGTCGCACAAACACATTACACTCCCCACACACAATCATCCCAGCCGCACACACACATTACACTCCCCACACACACTCATCCCAGCCGCACACACACATTACACTCCCCACACACACTCATCCCAGCCCCACACACACATTACCCTCCCCCACACACACTCATCCCAGCCCCACACACACATTACACTCCCCACACACACTCATCCCAGCCACACACACACATTACACTCCCCACACACACTCATCCCAGCCGCACACACACATTACACTCCCCACACACACTCATCCCAGCCCCACACACACATTACACTCCCCACACACACTCATCCCAGCCGCACACACACATTACACTCCCCACACACACTCATCCCAGCCGCACACACATTACACTCCCCACACACACTCATCCCAGCCGCACACACACATTACACTCCCCACACACACTCATCCCGGCTCCGCGCACACACATTACACTCCCCACACACACTCATCCCAGCCACACACACACATTACACTCCCCACACACACTCATCCCAGCCGCACACACACATTACACTCCCCACACACACTCATCCCAGCGCACACACATTACACTCCCCACACACACTCATCCCAGCCGCACACACACATTACACTCCCCACACACACTCATCCCGGCCGCGCACACACATTACACTCCCCACACACACTCATCCCAGCCACACACACACATTACACTCCCCACACATACTCATCCCAGCCGCACACACATTACACTCCCCACACACACTCATCCCAGCCCCACACACACACATTACACTCCCCACACACACTCATCCCGGCCGCGCACACACATTACACTCCCCACACACACTCATCCCAGCCGCACACACACATCACACTCCGGGGGACACCGATATGACCCATGGCCCTAAGTTCACAGTGGGCTGACAGCGGTGTGCGCAGCTACATGGCTGCCTTGCTGACTGCGGTGTTTACTGTAGGTGCATTCCGGACCGCACTGACGCCGCTGACGAGGTGCAGGAGAATTGCGATTTGGCGTTAAATCAGCGCCTTCTGCATTTTGGCGCCGGAACCGATTCTCCGCCAATCGCATTTCCCAAATTTGGCTTTTTTAGGAGCACTGGGCTGAATGGCCTCTTTCTGGGTTAAATGGTTTTATAATCCGACCACAATTAGAAAGGATGTGGAGGTGATCCTTACAGCGTGCTCCCTGCTTCCAGGTTCAATGCCTGCTGTTTTCCTTCCTGTCCATTACTTGAAGTATTCGATCCACAGAAGCTGGTGTGAGGCGTGCTGACGTGGCTGGATCCAGTTTGTCCTGTCGATGATGGACTGGAGCCCGGAATGTTCTGAGGGGACTGGGAGCGAGATTTCAGCTTCACCACCTGGTTGGCTGCACGGACTGTCTCAAACACCCTTCTATTGTAATTACTAAAGAGGAAAGCAAAATGTTATCAAACCTTCACCTCAAACATGTTAGAATCTCTGCTGCCGCTTCGTGGTAACAGTCAGACCCCCATTCGGACCCCCATTGGGACCCCCATTCGGACCCCCATTCGGACCCCGGGTTAGAACATTTTTGGGCTCGGGTCTCATTTGAGCACAAAACAAATCAAGATAGATACTCCCAGGACAGTACATTACAGAGATAATGCCGCACTGTCAGTGGGTCAGTACTGAGGGAGTGCTGCACTGTCAGAGGGTCAGTACTGAGGGAGTGCTGCACTGTCAGTGGGTCAGTACTGAGGGAGTGCTGCACTGTCAGAGGGTCAGTACTGAGGGAGCCGCACTGTCAGAGGGTCAGTACTGAGGGAGTGCTGCACTGTCAGAGGGTCAGTACTGAGGGAGTGCCGCACTGTCAGAGGGTCAGTACTGAGGTAGTGCTGCACTGTCAGAGGGTCAGTACTGAGGGAGCCGCACTGTCAGAGGGTCAGTACTGAGGGAGTGCCGCACTGTCTGAGGGTCAGTGCTGAGGGAGTGCTGCACTGTCTGAGGGTCAGTGCTGAGGGAGTGCCGCACTGTCTGAGGGTCAGTACTGAGGGAGTGGTGCACTGTCAGAGGGTCAGTACTGAGGGAGCGCTGCACTGTCAGAGGGTCAGTACTGAGGGAGCCGCACTGTCAGAGGGTCAGTACTGAGGGAGTTCCGCACTGTCTGAGGGTCAGTGCTGAGGGAGTGCTGCACTGTCTGAGGGTCAGTGCTGAGGGAGTGCCGCACTGTCTGAGGGTCAGTGCTGAGGGAGTGCTGCACTGTCAGAGGGTCAGTACTGAGGGAGTGCTGCACTGTCAGATGGTCAGTACTGAGGGAGTGCCGCACTGTCAGAGGGTCAGTACTAAGGGAGTGCTGCACTGTCAGAGGGTCAGTACTGAGGGAGTGCCGCACTGTCAGAGGGTCAGTACTGAGACAGTGCTGCACTGTCAGAGGGTCAGTACTGAGGGAGTGCTGCACTGTCAGAGGGTCAGTACTGAGGGAGTGCCGCACTGTCAGAGGGTCAGTACTGAGGGAGTGCCGCACTGTCAGAGAGTCAGTACTGAGGGAGTGCTGCACTGTCAGAGGGTCAGTACTGAGGGAGTGCCGCACTGTCAGAGGGTCAGTACTGAGACAGTGCTGCACTGTCAGAGGGTCAGTACTGAGGGAGTGCTGCACTGTCAGAGGGTCAGTACTGAGGGAGTGCCGCACTGTCAGAGGGTCAGTACTGAGGGAGTGCCTGCACTGTCAGAGAGTCAGTACTGAGGGAGTGCCTGCACTGTCAGAGGGTCAGTACTGAGGGAGTGCCGCACTGTCAGAGGGTCAGTACTGAGGGAGTGCTGCACTGTCAGAGGGTCAGTACTGAGGGAGTGCTGCACTGTCAGAGGGTCAGTACTGAGGGAGTGCTGCACTGTCAGAGGGTCAGTACTGAGGGAGTGCCGCTATGTACAAGGTGTAGACTTTTGGTTGAGATGTTGAACTACCCCCTCAGATTAATCTGAGAGGTCTCGTGACACGATTTTGCAGCAGGGTAGGGGAGATCTCCCTGCTGTTTGACAGGTCATGCCTCAATAAATATCTCTGCATGCAGATTGCCATTATCACTGGGAGCATGCTGCCTGCAAATTGGTTGCTGTGTTTTCTGCATTACACCAGCGCCTACATTTACAAGGTGCTTCGTCGACAGTCCAGCCCATTGGGGCATCCTGAAGCCAAGGAAATACAAATGTGTCTTTCAGAATGGTGACTGACTTCAGTCTTGTGGGTGGGTTTGCTGGTGACTCTGATGGAGAACAACAATGCTTCTTTTTTAAATATAAATTTAGAGTACCCAATTATTTTTTTCCAGTTAAGGGGTAATTTAGCGTTGCCAGCCTCCCTACCCTCCACATCTTTGGGTTGTGGGGGTGAAACCCATGCAGACATGGGGAGAATGTGCAAACTCCACACTGACACCGAACCAGGGCCGGGATCGAACCCGGGTCCTCGGCGCCATGAGGCAGCAGTGCTAACTACTGAGCCACCGTGTCACCCTTACAATGCTTCTTCCACCATAACCGTATTCAAACACATCCAATATCAATTTTCCAGCAACGGAGTGAGAACACTAATTGGCTTTGCCTACGGCCAAGTAATGGAGACATGCAAATTTCCAAACCGCAGCCCAAGATAAATAACCCAACAGAAAGCTGAATCTTTCCTGAGCTGTGGAACTCTGGGATAAGCAGTATCCTTCTCACCAGAGATGCTCATATTTAGGCACCAACTAGGCAGCACGGTGGCGCAGTGGGTTAGCCCTGCTGCCTCACTGGCACCAAGGTTCCAGGTTCGATCCCGGCTCTGGGTCACTGTCCGTGTGGAGTTTGCACTTTCTCCCCGTGTCTGCGTGGGTTTCACCCCCACAACCCAAAGATGTGCAGGGTGGGTGGATTTGCCACTCTAAATTGCCCCTTAATTGGAAAAAATGAATTGGGTATTCTAAATATATTTTTTTTAAAAGAGAAAAAAAATTTAAAATATTTAGGCACCAACAATATCTTCAAACTTAAATCAGCCTAAATGCTCAGGATGAAAACCTCAGTCCTCAATCTCCAGGTCAATGCCCAGGTCTACAGTGGTCAGGTTGAGGATTGCTGCTCTGTGTCTAAGGGTCCATCTCCTACCTGTTCTCGAGTGATGCAGCAGTGTCCACAAATAAACCTTTCCTCATCGTTCCTTCAATTTCAGCGGCCAGTGAGTCCTTGAATGGAAGAGATTTCACTTGTAACTGGAGACAGAATGAGCGTGGAGCCCCAGCACTTAGAATAAAACATCCCCATTCACTGGTCCCATGGCACAGGACTCTGAGAAACCACCTCTGCTGAAACTCAGAGAGCTACATTTGGTCAATGTCGCTTCCTTCATACAAGATGTCAATGCAGTTCCATCTACACCCAGGCTGATATCAAACTTCCCACAGCCGCTATTTAAGAAGAGTTTGGGTGTTCTCCCTAATTACCTCTCAGCCAACACCACTATTAACAGATTTTCTGCTCATTGATTGCTTTGTGCCTATTGGCTGATGGGTTTCCCCAAATTTCTTCAGTGACTGCCCTTCAGAACCATTCCATTTGCGGACAATCCTGAGATTGTGAAAGGTGCGTTAGAAATATATTTCCTTTCTTCCAGTTTCTCCTGTCCTCCACTGAAGGTGTGGATTCTCTCCGGGTGCGTGTGGGTCCCACAGGACCAGTGACTCCCCAATATCTCCAGCCAAGTGGCTGTTTCACATTGCTGAGTATTGGAGAGCCATCTGAATGTGGGGGGAATCACAGCGGAGAACAATTTCATTGTTAGACAAATCACACACACTCTTACTTTTCAACTCTGAGCAGTGATCAGAAACTCGAGCCCGATCTCTAACCCAGGCACTCAGCAACAAAGCATAAATGTTGCCATAGTCCCGGAGGACCAGAGGCTGCTTTCCCCTGTGACAGGAAGAGCTGGCTGGAACCCGAGGGTCACCACACTCAGCGAGGGGCAAGGTTGAGAAGACAGGGTCTTCATGAATAACCTCAGCCGGTATGGGGATTGAACGCAGGCTGCTGGCCTCGCTATGCATCATGAACCAGCTGTCTAGCCAACTGAGCTAAACCAACCCACTATCCCACAAGGCAGGGCAAGGACACAAAGTTTTAGGCCTTTATGTTGATTATATGAAAGCTGAAATCAGTGAACATTGTACAGTCAGAGACAAGGGGCACAATCTCCCCGCTGTTCAGGCCGGCCAACACAGTTTTCCAGGAAAACCCATTGACAATGACAGAGTCAGTAAATCCCGCTGGCGAACCGCTTACACCGCCGTAAAACACGCGGTGGGTTGGTCAGTAAATCCCATCCAGAGTGTGGCAGTCTAGTTTCACTGTTTACCATGGGATAGACAGGCACCGTGTGGTAGCGGTTAATGGAGCTGTTGGGAGCATTTTTATTCCGCAGATTCTTCATCTCCTCTTGAGCCTCACGCAGCATCGCATCACACTGAGAATATTTCTCCTGAAGGCACAGCACCTACACAGCAATCCAACAAAAGCACATTCTGAGTCACTCAATCAAACAGGAAGTGGGATTAGTCTGACAGTGTGAGGGAGCTGGGGGAGAGGGGTTACTGAGTGACAGAGTGAGGGAGCTGGATTAACATCACCACAGATACAGTCAGTAACACAGGGTGCTGGGGAGAGGGGTTACTGAGTGACAGCGTGAGGGAGCTGGATTAATCAGTAGAGATACAGTCAGTAACACAGGGTGCTGGGGGAGAGGGGTTACTGAGTGACAGTGTGAGGGAGCTGGATTAACATCAGTACTGATACAGTCAGTAACACATGGTGCTGGGGGAGAGGGGTTACTGAGTGACAGCGTGAGGGAGCTGGGGGAGAGGGGTTACTGAGTGACAGTGTGAGGGAACTGGATTAACATCAGTACTGATACAGTCAGTAACACAGGGTGCTGGGGGAGAGGGGCTACTGAGTGACAGTGTGAGGGAGCTGGATTAACATCAGCAGAGATAGTCAGTAACACAGGGTGCTGGGGGAGAGTGGTTACTGAGTGACAGTATGAGGGAGCTGGGGGAGAGGGGTTACTGAGTGACAGTGTGAAGGAGCTGGGGGAGAGGGGTACTGAGTGACAGTGTGAGGGAGCTGGAGGAGAGGGGTTACTGAGTGACAGCGTGAGGGAACTGGGGGAGAGGGGTTACTGAGTGACAGTGTGAGGGAGCTGGATTAACATCAGTAGAGATACAGTCAGTAACACAGGGTGCTGGGGGAGAGGGGTTACTGAGTGACAGTGTGAGGGAGCTGGGGGAGAGGGGTTACTGAGTGACAGTGTGAGGGAGCTGGATTAACATCAGTAGAGATACAGTCAGTAACACAGGGTGCTGGGGAGAGGGGTTACTGAGTGACATTGTGAGGGAGCTGGATTAACATCAGTAGAGATACAGTCAGTAACACAGGGTGCTGGGGGGAGGGGGGTTACTGAGTGACAGCGTGAGGGAGCTGGGGGAGAGGGGTTACTGAGTGACAGTGTGAGGGAGCTGGATTAACATCAGTAGGGATACAGTCAGTAACACAGGGTGCTGGGGGAGAGGGGTTACTGAGTGACAGTGTGAGGGAGCTGGGGGAGAGGGGTTACTGAGTGACAGTGTGAGAGAGCAGGATTAACATCAGTAGAGATAACACAGGGTGCTGGGGGGAGAGGGATTACTGAGTGACAGCGTGAGGGAGCTGGATTAACATCAATAGGGATACAGTCAGTAACACAGGGTGCTGGAGGAGAGGGGTTACTGAGTGACAGTGTGAGGGAGCTGGATTAACATCAGTAGAGATACAGTCAGTAACACAGGGTGCTGGGGAGAGGGGTTACTGAGTGACATTGTGAGGGAGCTGGATTAACATCAGTAGAGATACAGTCAGTAACACAGGGTGCTGGGGGGAGGGGGGTTACTGAGTGACAGCGTGAGGGAGCTGGGGGAGAAGGGTTACTGAGTGACAGTGTGAGGGAGCTGGATTAACATCAGTAGGGATACAGTCAGTAACTTAGGGTGCTGGGGGAGAGGGGTTACTGAGTGACAGTGTGAGGGAGCTGGGGGAGAGGGGTTACTGAGTGACAGTGTGAGAGAGCAGGATTAACATCAGTAGAGATACAGTCAGTAACACAGGGAGCTGGGGGAGAGGGGTTACTGAGTGACAGTGTGAGAGAGCAGGATTAACATCAGTAGAGATACAGTCAGTAACACAGGGTGCTGGGGAGAGGGGTTACTGAGTGACAGTGTGAGAGAGCAGGATTAACATCAGTAGAGATACAGTCAGTAACACAGGGTGCTGGGGAGAGGGGTTACTGAGTGACAGTGTGAGAGAGCTGGATTAACATCAGTAGAGATACAGTCAGTAACACAGGGTGCTGGGGAGAGGGGTTACTGAGTGACAGTGTGAGGGAGCTGGATTAACATCAGCAGAGATACAGTCAGTAACACAGGGTGCTGGGGAGAGCGGTTACTGAGCGACAGTGTGAGGGAGCTGGATTAACATCAGTAGAGATACAGTCAGTAACACAGGGTGCTGGGGGAGAGGGTTACTGAGTGACAGTGTGAGGGTGCTGGGGGAAAGGGGTTACTGAGTGACAGTGTGAGGGAGCTGGATTAACATCAGCAGAGATACAGTCAGTAACACAGGGGGCTGGGGAGAGGGGTTACTGAGTTCATTACCCACCTCTGTCTTTAGCTGCTCCTGGATCTCTCTCGATGTGAGAAGGTATTGAGTTAACTCTTCATTCTCTGTCGTGCACTGAGTGAAGAAAATAAACACTTTGAAATAGTAATTATTACAATGGAGTATTGGAGCTGTAGGATTGGTGGATTGCTGACATACCGTTTTGCATTTCTGTTGTAGCTCCACTACCCGAGTGAGGAGGTTGCTAATGTCTTCTTGCTGCCGCACCGAGTCCTCCATTTTTCGTGCCAGCTCTTCAGAAACCGCTGCGAGTTGATGATTGCTTTCCCCTGGACCAGCAATCGATAAAGCGTCGAGAGAGAATGGGGGAAGGATTAGAAATGTGGAAGCAACTTTCCTCAAACACATGAAAGATAAACAATCGACATTCCAGGGTCTGCAGTTCAGAGATGATTCCCTGAATTTTCTTGCCGGAAAGTGCTCAGGCCTGGCAGGAAATGCTCCGCTCACACCCAAAGTAAAAACCACGCAGAGTGACCTGGCTCTCACAGCAACATGAACAGGTTGGCAATCAGTGTGAACAACACTGGGCTGCATCGCGTTCCTCCATTGAACAAGAACTCTGGAATATCCATCACCTGATACACACACCCTGCCCGGCCCAAATCCTTCATTACCCAAATGAAAGGCATTTGACTGTCAGTCAAACACCTTGATCCTTTTTGTAATAAATGAATAGGCAATGTTCAGTGAACAAAAACAAACAGCACACTTTTTTAAATCCTCTCTGAAGCTCTCCTGGGCAAAGTCCTGGGAATTAATCTTCAATTGCACCTTCATAATGAGATCTGTCCATAGGCAGCACGGTGGTGCATTGGTTAGCACTGCTGCTTCACGGGGCTGAGGACCCGGGTTCGATCCCGGCTCTGGGCTACTGTCCGTGTGGAGTTTGCATATTCTCCCCGTGTCTGCGTGGGTTTCACCCCCACAACCCAAAAATGTGCAGCATAGGTGGATTGGCCACGCTAAATTGCCCCCGAATTGGGAAAGAAAAGCATTGGGGACTCTAAATTATTTTTTTTTAAATAATGAGGTCTGTCTATGTATACATGTCACACTGCAATCAGTGTTGCAATGCCCCCACAGGATGGGGTGAGTAATTACAGCATGGCAGGTTTACAGATAATTTCCATTAAGAAATATGGATGTGGGAACTTAGTTGGTAGAAAATGTTCAAATATTATACATGGATGAATATTGCTGATTAACAGAGCTATGTCACACAGAGAATTAAAGAATGATACAGAACAAAAGGAGACCATTTGGACCACTGGGCTCCTACTGACCCTTTGAAAGAGTTATCCAATTAATCTCGCTTCCCTGCTCCATCTCCAGATCCCGACAAATTCTCCCTTTCAATTTTTATCCAATTCTTCTTTGAAGTTTATTATTGAATCTGCTTTCAGATCACAGCACACTGCATATAAATAACAGCTCCCACCTTCCCACTTTGGCCTTAGATCAGAATCATCTGGTTACCAACTCTCCTGCCACTGGACCCAGTCTAATCCCTTCATGATTTTGATGACCTCTATTTAATCTCTCCTTAACCTTCACTGTTCCAAGGACAACAATCACAGCTTCTCCAGACTCTCCCTATAAATGAAGATCCTAATCCCCGTTACCACTCTCCCATACAAGTTTGTCATACTGTAATTATATGGGCGGCAAGGTAGCACAGTGGTTAGCACAGTCGCTTCACAGTTCCAGGGTCCCAGGTTCGATTCCCTGCTGGGTCACTGACTGTTCTCCCCGTGTCTATGTGGGTTTCTTCCGGGTGCTCCGGTTTCCTCCCACAGTCCAAAGATCTGCAGGTTAGGTGGATTGGTCATGCCAAATTGCCACTTAGTGTCCAGAAAGTTTAGGTGGGGTTGTGGGGGTAGGGTGGAGGTGTGGGCTAAAGTAGGGTGCCCTTTCCACGGGCCGGTGCAGACTCGATGGGATGAATGGCCTCCTTCTGCACTGTACATTCTAGGATCTATGATAAACCTCCTCTGCATCCACTCCAAGGCCCTGACACACTTCAGGAAACCTTGCTGCTAGTATTGAAGCTAGTGTTTGCCTTAACTCACCCAGCTCCTTGGCACAATCTATCACCAGCTGTTCCTCCTTGATCTCGTACTCCAGAGTTTCTGTTGACAACTGATTAGCCTGCAGAGCGAGAATATGAAAACAAGTCACACTCCAAATGACAGAACAACCAAATCATTGGTGGGGGTTTGTGGGATGGGGGGGGTAGGTCTGGGAGGTGGCAGGGTGTAGGTAAGGAAGATCACAGAGTTCCAGTGCAAGGGTGTATGAAAGGAAAGAAAAATATTGCATTTGTGTAGCACCTTTCACGTCAGGACATCCCCTGCATGTTCTGAAATGTAGTCACTGTTGGATTTTGGGAAGCACGATTTCCAATTTCACCTCAATTAAACCGATAAAGAGCAAATAATCGACCGGCAGCTATCGATATTGATCATCGAAAGTAAGGCATCAATATTGATCATCGACCCCGAGGTATTAATATTGATAATCTCACACAAGATTTTAATATTGATAATATCACACAAGGTATTACTATTAATAATCTACGACAAGGAATTTTAAAAATTCATTTGTTACAGGATGTGAGCATTACTGGTTAGGCCAGCATTTATTTCCTGAGCCTAATTGTCCTTGAGAAGGTGGTGGTGAGCTGCCTTCTTGAACCGCTGCAGTCCACGTGGTGTAGGTACACCCACAGTGCTGTTAGGGAGGGGGTTGCAGGGTGTTGACCCAGCGACAGTGAAGGAACGGCAATATATTTCCCAGTCACGATGGTGAGTGACTTTGTGCCAGGTATGACTCCAAAGGCCAGCCTTTCCCCTGATTCCCATTGACTCCAGTTTAGCTAGGGCTCCTTGATGCCATACTCTGTCCTGGAGAACTACCTATCCTGGGAGGGAAATTTGCTACGGCTCTTCGGGGGGGGTTTAAACTAATTTGTCAGGGGGATGGGAAAACGAGCTGTAGTCCAGAAGCCAGTATTGAGAGTAGTGAGGGACTGAGGAGGGTATCAAGGTCGCAGGAGTGTACCGGCAGACAGAAAGGTGGGTTGAAGTGTGTCTACCTCAATGCAAGGAGCATCCAGAATAAGGTAGGTGAACTTGGAGCGTGGATTGGTACTTGGGACTACGATGTTGTGGCCATTACGGAGACATGGTTAGAACAGGGACAGGAATGGTTGTTGGAAGTTCCGGGGTATAGACGTTTCAGTAAGATTAGGGAAGGTGGTAAAAGAGGTGGAGGAGTAGCATTGTTAATCAAGGATAGTTTACTGGCTGCAGAAAGGCAGTTCGAAGGGGATCTGCCTACTGAGGTAATATGGACCGAAGTTAGAAATAGGAAAGGAGCGGTCACATTGTTAGGAGTTTTCTATAGGCCCCCAAATAGTAATAGAGACGTGGAGGAAGAAATTGCAAAACAGATTATGCATAGGTGTGGAGGTCTCAGGGTAGTTGTCATGGGTGCCTTTAACTTTCCAAATATTAATTGGAACCTCTATCGGTCGAACAGTTCGGATGGGGCAGTTTTTGTACAATGTGTGCAGGAGGGTTTCCTGACACAATATTTGGATAGGCCAACAAGAGGGGGGGCCACATTGGATTTGGTACTGGGTAATGAACCGGGCCAAGTGTTAGAATTGTTTGTGGGAGAGCACTTTGGAGATAGTGACCACAATTCGGTGTCTTTCACTATTGCAATGGAGAGGGATAGGGCCATACGGCAGGGCAAGGCTTATAATTGGGGGAGGGGTAATTATGATGTGATTAGGCAAGAATTAGGGAGCATAAGATGGGAACAGAAACTGTCAGGGAAAGGCACAAATGAAAAGTGGAGCTTGTTCAAAGAACAAATACTGTGTCCTTGATAGGTATGTCCCTGTCAGGCAGGGAGGAAATGGCTGTGCGAGGGAACCATGGTTCACAAAAGAAATTGAATGTCTTGTCAAGAGGAAAAAGGAAGAGTCTGTAAGGATGAGAAAACAAGGTTCAGTTGGGTCACTTGAGGGTCACAAGGTAGCAAGGAATGAGCTAGAAAAAGGGCTTAAGAGAGCTAGGAGGGGGCATGAGAAGTCCTGGGCGGGTCTGATCAAGGAAAACCCCAAGGCTTTTTACTCTTATGTGAGAAATAAAAGAATGACCAGGGTGAGGGTAGGGCCGGTCAAGGACAGTATTGGGAACTTGTGCATGGAGTCAGAAGAAATAGGAGAGGCGTTGAATGAATACTTTTCTTCAGTTTCACCAAGGAGAGGGCCATGTTTTTGAGGATGAGAGTGTGATACAGGCGGGTAGGCTGGAGGAGGTAGATGTTCTGAGGAAGGATGTATTGGCAATTTTGAAAAACCAGAGGGTTGACAAGTCCCCTGGGCCAGATGGGATATATCCAAGGATTCTTTGGGAGGCACGGGATGAGATTGCAGAGCCTTTGGCTTTGATCTTTGGGTCCTCACTGTCCAAGGGGATAGTGCCAGAGGACTGGAGAGTGGCGAATGTTGTTCCTCTGTTCAAGAAAGGGAATAGGAATGACCCTGGTAATTATAGGTCTGTGAGTCTTACTTCGGTGGTCGGTAAGTTAATGGAAAAGGTCCTGAAGGATAGGATTTATGACCATTTGGAAAGATGCAGCTTAATCCAGGGTAGTCAACACGGATTTGTGAAGGGTAAGTCTTGCCTCACAAATTTGATTGAATTCTTTGAGGAGGTGACTAAGTGTGTAGATGAAGGTAGAGCAGTTGATGTCGTATACATGGATTTTAGTAAGGCGTTTGATAAGGTTCCCCATGGTCAGCTCACAAAGAAAGTAAGGAGGTATGGGATAGAGGGAAATTTGGCCGATTGGATAAGTAACTGGCTATCACATAGAAGACAGAGGGTGGTGGTGGATGGAAAATTTTCAGACTGGAGACCAGTTACCAGCGGTGTACCACGGGGATCAGTGCTGGGTCCTCTGCTATTTGTGATTTTATCAATGACTTGGAGGAGGGGGCTGAAGGGTGGGTCATTAAATTTGCTGATGACACCAAGATTGGTGGAGTAGTGGATGAGGTGGAGGGCTGTTGTAGGCTGCAAAGAGACATTGATAGGATGCAGAGCTGGGCCGAAAAATGGCAGATGGAGTTTAACCCTGATAAGTGCGAGGTGATTCATTTTGGTAGAAAAAATTTGAATGCGGATTACAGGGTCAACGGCAGGGTTCTGAGGAATGTGGAGGAACAGAGAGATCTTGGGGTTCATGTCCACAGATCCCTAAAGGTTGCCACTCAAGTGGATAGAGCCGTGAAGAAGGTTTATAGTGTGTTAGTGTTTATTAACAAGGGGCTTGAGTTTAAGAGCCGCGGGGTTATGCTGCAACTGTACAGGACCCTGGTGAGACCACATTTGGAGTATTGTGTGCAGTTCTGGTCACCTCATTATAGGAAGGATGTGGAAGCATTGGAAAGGGTGCAAAGGAGATTTACCAGGATGCTGCCTGGTTTGCAGGATAGGTCTGATGAGGAAAGGTTGTGGGAGCTAGGGCTTTTCTCTTTGGAGCAGAGGAGAATGAGAGGCGATTTAATAGAGGTTTATAAGATGATGAGGGGATAGATAGAGTGGACATTCAGAGACTATTTCCTCGGGTGGATGTGTCTGTTACAAGGGGGCATAACTATAAGGTTCGGGGTGGGAGATATAGGAGGGATGTCCGAGGTAGGTTCTTTACTCAGAGAGTGGTTAGGGTGTGGAATGGACTGCCTGCTATGATAGTGGAGTCGGACACTTTGGGAACTTTCAAGCGGTTATTGGATAGGCACATGGAGCACACCAGAATGACAGGGAGTGGGACAGCTTGATATTGGTTTCGGACTATGCTCTGCACAACATCGAGGGCCGCAGGGCCTGTTCTGTGCTGTACTGTTCTATGTTCTACTCGGTCAAATGCTGCCTTGATGTCAAGGGCAGTCACTCTCGCCTCACCTCTGGCATTCAGCTCTTTTGTCCATGATTGAACCAAGGCTGTAATGAGGTCAGTAGCTGAGTGATAATATTAGATGAAGTATTAATATTGATAATCTACCACAAGTTATTAATATTGATAAAATCGCACAAGGTATCAATATTGATCATCTACCATGCAACGAAAGTAAGAAATCGGTTTATACATTGCATTTTATATTTGTGGCCGTAATGTTATTAAAAACCTGGCTTAAGGTATATCTTTATTGCAGTAATACTATTAAAGAATCTAGGTTAAGGTTCCAAACTGTATGTCTGTCACAGCTCTAATTAAGAGGTTGTAAAATAGAGCACCCGGAGGAAACCCACGCAGACACGGGGAGAACGTGCAGACTCCGCACAGACAGTGACCCAAGCCGGAATCGAACCCGGGTCCCTGAAGCAGGAGTGCTAACCGCTGTGCCACCGTGCCGCCCTTTAATTGGGGTCTGGTCGAGTACTGTAACAGTATTAATATTGATACTCTCACAAAAAGTATTAATAGTGATAATCTACCATGAGGTGTTAATGTTGATAAAATCACACAAAGTGTTAATTGGCTGGGACAACTGCATAACTGGCCTGCTCTTGTTCGATATAGTGGCCATGGGATCTTATTCATCCACCTTGGAGGACAGATAAACATCACCTACAACAGGTTAGCACTCTGTCAGTTTGACCTAACTCAAACACACAAACTAATGTGGGTGAATACAGGATGTGCCACTGATCCATCCCATTCCTCTTAGTTCTCAATTGCCTTACATCTGACATGACCACGATTTTTCTTCTTTATCTTAATTTCTATTGTCTTTTACATTCAGGATCTGTCTGCCCTGCCTTTTCCTTTTGAGGGAAAGTACCTTCATGACCTGAATCAATTCATTTTTGAAGTTAGCCCATTGTTCAGCTACAGTTTATCCGACAAGTCTTTGGTTCTAGTCTAACCAGCCCAACTCCGTTCTTGCCCCAATCTGAAAAAATATATATTTAGAGTACCCAATTCATTTGTTTTCCCAATAAAGGGCAATTTAATGTGGCCAATTCACCTACCCTGCACATCCATGGGTTGTGGGGGTGAGATCCATGCAGACACGGGGAGAATGTGCAAACTCCACACGAGTGACCGGGGCCAAGAGCAAACCCGGGTCTTCAAAGCCATGAGGCAGCAGTGTTAACCACTGCGCCGCCCTCTCTTGCCCCAATTTAGATGGTTTTCCCCCCGTTAATTAGTCTTACTCTGGATTACCCAATGTCCTTTTCTACCATCATCCTATACCTTATCATACAATGATCACTGTTTCCTAAATGTTCCCCCATTGACACTTGATCTATCTTACCCATCTCATTTCAAAGAACCTGGACCAGCAATGTCTCCTTTCTCGTTGGACTGGACAAAATCTGCTGTAGAAAGATTTCCCCTTGCTCCTTAACCATTAGCCCTGTCTATATTTGGGTGATTTAAGCACCCCATTATAACTGCTTGAGATATGTTTTTAATCATTGAATGTGGGTGTTGCTGGCTGGTATTAATTGCCCAGGTTTGAACTGAGTGGCATTTCAGAGGGTATTTGAGAGACAATCACATCACGGTGAGTCTGCAGTCACATCTCGGCCAGGCCAGGTAAGGACATCAGATTTTCTTCTGTAAAGAACGTGAGTGAATCAGATGGGTTTTTACAACACTGGTTTCATGGTCATCAATTGATTTTTATTCAATTCACGTTTCACCAATTGTCTTCTCAATCATCTGGTTGGAACCCAGGTCCCCGGAACTCCAGATCTATGGATCACTAGTCCAGTGACAATACTACTGCACCGCCATCTCCCCTTGTTGGCACCTTCCTGCAATTTTCCTGCAGATTTGTTCCTCTTTAAGGAATAAGGACTGATATATGGGGGACATAAAATGACGGCGGACCCTCACTGCGAGTCCTGGGGTCCCTCTGGCTAAGGTGAGTGAAATTACTTGAGGGATCATCGATATCCTGTTGAGTTCACATTGAGGCCACAATTGAGAAAACAGCACAGCCACATCCTTCCCATTATCGCCGAGACCAAGCATTCTCTGTGTCCCTTGGCTCTAGCAAAATTGACATGAACCAGACCCAAGAACATATACTGGCCTGTGCTGAATACACTGACCTGTGCGGAATACACACACTGGCCTGTGCTGAATACACTGACCTGTGCGGAATACACACACTGGCCTGTGCTGAATACACACACTGGCCTGTGCTGAATACACACACTGGCCTGTGCGGAATACACACACTGGCCTGTGCGGAATACACACACTGGCCTGTGCTGTGTTCCGGGCCCCGTGTGTACCCGTCTATGTATCAGTTGCAGGGTCAGTGGTTACCTTCTGTCTCATCGTCTGGTTCTCATCCTCCAAGCTGTGAAGTTTCTGGTGCAGGAATTCCAGTTGCAGATAATTCTGGAGGGAAATGGAAGATTCGTTCCTCCCTAAGCTGCAACGGAGAAATGGGAGAATAAATGTACAGCACAGGCTGCTGGTTGGCTATCCAGAGAATGTGAGTTTGTGCGAGTGTAAGTGAATGAGGAGATGCGAGTGTGAAAGGGGCAGGGCACGGGAGGAGGAAAAGGCCAGAGAAGGGAGGAAAGGGGGAAAGGTGGAGAGGAGAGGGAGTGAAAGGAATAGAGGAGCAGCAAAATGGGATTGGGTCAGATGTGGGTGTGGGGGTGGAGTGAGAGGCAGAGAGGTAAGGGGATGGGGCTGAGGGTAGTTGGGAAGGCAGAGAGGGGTTCTGATGACAGGCTGAGGGGGTAATCGGGTGGAAATGGGTTAGAAAAGAAGAGGTGATGGAGCTGGGAGGTGTTGGTGTGGGGTTGGTGTGGGATGGGAGGTGTTGGTGAGGGGTTGGTGTGGGCTAGGACGTGTTGGTGTGGCGTTGATGTGGGATAGGATGTGTTGGTGTGGGATGGGAGGTGTTGGTGTGGGATGGGTGGTGTTGGTGTGGGATGGGAGGTGTTAGTGTGGGATGGGAGGTGTTGGTGTGGGATGGAAGGTGTTGGTGTGGGCTGGGAGGTGTTGGTGTGGGATGGGAGGTGTTGGTGTGGGATGGGAGGTGTTGGGTTGGTGTGGGATGGGAGGTGTTGGGTTGGTGTGGGATGGGAGGTGTTGGTGTGGGATGGGAGGTGTTGGTGTGGGATGGGAGGTGTTGGTGTGGGATGGGAGGTGTTGGTGTGGGATGGAAGGTGTTGGTGTGGGATGGGAGGTGTTGGTGTGGGATGGGAGGTGTTGGGTTGGTGTGGGATGGGAGGTGTTGGTGTGGGGTTGGTGTGGAATGGGAGGTGTTGGTGTGGGTTGGGAGGTGTTGGTGTGGGGTTGGCGTGGGATGGGAGGTGTTGGTGAGGGGTTGGTGTGGGCTGGGACGTGTTGGTGGCGTTGATGTGGATAGGATGTGTTGGTGTGGGATGGGAGGTGTTGGTGTGGGATGGGTGGTGTTGGTGTGGGATGGGAGGTGTTAGTGTGGGATGGGAGGTGTTGGTGTGGGATGGAAGGTGTTGGTGTGGGATGGGAGGTGTTGGTGTGGGATGGGAGGTGTTGGGTTGGTGTGGGATGGGAGGTGTTGGTGTGGGATGGGAGGTGTTGGTGTGGGATGGGAGGTGTTGGTGTGGGATGGTGTGGGATGGGAGGTGTTGGTGTGGGGTGGTGTGGGATGGGAGGTGTTGGTGTGGGGTTGGTGTGGGGTTGGTGTGGGATGGGAGGTGTTGGTGTGGGCTGGGAGGTGTTGGGTTGGTGTGGGATGGGAGGTGTTGGTGTGGGGTTGGTGTGGAATGGGAGGTGTTGGTGTGGGTTGGGAGGTGTTGGTGTGGGGTTGGTGTGGGATGGGAGGTGTTGGTGTGGGGTTGGTGTGCGCTGGGAGGTGTTGGTGTGGGGTTGGTGTGGGATGTGTTGGTGTGGGATGGGATGGGAGGTGTTGGTGTGGGATGGGAGGTGTTGGTGTGGGGTTGGTGTGGGATGGGTGTGTTGGTGTGGGGTTGGTGTGGGCTGGGAGGTGTTGGTGTGGGGTTGGTGTGCGCTGGGAGGTGTTGGTGTGGGGTTGGTGTGGGCTGGGAGGTGTTGGTGTGGGTTGGTGTGGGATGGGAGGTGTTGGTGTGGGGTTGGTGTGGGATGGGAGGTGTTGGTGTGGGGTTGGTGTGGGGTTGGTGTGGGGTTGGTGTGGGATGGGAGGTGTTGGGTGTGGGGTTGGTGTGGGTTGGTGTGGGGTTGGTGTGGGGTTGGTGTGCGCTGGGAGGTGTTCGTGTGGGGTTGGTGTGGGGTTGGTGTGGGGTTGGTGTGGGCTGGGAGGTGTTCGTGTGGGGTTGGTGTGGGGTTGGTGTGGGGTTGGTGTGGTGTTGGTGTGGGGTTGGTGTGGGATGGGAGGTGTGGGTGTGGGGTTTGGTGTGGGATGGGGAGGTGTTGGTGTGGGGTTGGTGTGGGATGGGAGGTGTTGGTGTGGGGTTGGTGTGGGATGGGAGGTGTTGGTGTGGGGTTGGTGTGGGATGGGAGGTGTTGGTGTGGGGTTGGTGTGGATGGGGATGTTGGTGTGGGGTTGGTGTGGGATGGGAGGTGTTGGTGTGGGGTTGGTGTGGGATGGGAGGTGTTGGTGTGGGATGGGAGGTGTTGGTGTGGGTTGGTGTGGGATGGGAGGTGTTGGTGTGGGGTTGGTGTGGGATGGGAGGTGTTGGTGTGGGGTTGGTGTGGGGTTGGTGTGGGGTTGGTGTAGGGTTGGTGTGGGATGGGGTGTGTTGGTGTGGGGTTGGTGTGGGAGGGAGGTGTTGGTGTGGGGGTGGTGTGGGATGGGAGGTGTTGGTGTGGGGTTGGTGTGGGGTTGGTGTGGGGTTGGCGTGGGGTTGGTGTGGGATGGGAGGTGTTGGTGTGGGGTTGGTGTGGGATGGGAGGTGTTGGTGTGGGGTTGGTGTGGGTTGGTGTGGGATGGGAGGTGTGGGGTTGGTGTGGGATGGGGGTGGTGTCGGGTTGGTGTGGGTTTGGTGTGGGGTTGGTGTAGGGTTGGTGTGGGCTGGGAGGTGTTGGTGTGGGGTTGGTGTGGGAGGGAGGTGTTGTGTGGGGTTGGTGTGGGATGGGAGGTGTTGGTGTGGGATGGGAGGTGTTGGTGTGGGGTTGGTGTGGGATGGGGGTGTTGGTGTGGGGTTGGTGTGGGATGGGAGGTGTGGGGTTGGTGTGGGGTTGGTGTGGATGGAGGTGGTTGTGGGGTTGGTGTGGGGTTGGTGTGGGGTTGGTCTGGGGTTGGTGTGGGGTTGGTGTGGGGTGGTGTGGGGTTGGTGTGGGATGGGAGGTGTTGGTGGGGTTGGTGTGGGATGGGAGGTGTGGGGTTGGTGTGGGATGGGGGTGTTGGTGTCGGGTTGGTGTGGGTTTGGTGTGGGGTTGGTGTAGGGTTGGTATGGGCTGGGAGGTGTTGGTGTGGGGTTGGTGTGCGCTGGGAGGTGTTGGTGTGGGGTTGGTGTGGGATGGGAGGTGTTGGTGTGGGGTTGGTGTGGGGTTGGTGTAGGGTTGGTGTGGGTTGGTGTAGGGTTGGTGTGGGTTGGTGTGGGGTTGGTGTGGGGTTGGTGTAGGGTTGGTGTGGGGTTGGTGTGGGGTTGGGAGGTGTTGGTGTGGGGTGTTGGTGTGGGATGAGAGGTGTTTGTGTGGGGTTGGTGTGGGATGGAGGTGTTGGTGTGGGGTTGGTGTGGGATGGGATGGTGTTGGTGTGGCGTTGGTGTGGGATGGAGTGTGTTGGTGTGGGGTTGGTGTGGGATGGGAGGTGTTGGTGTGGGGTTGGTGTGGGTTGGTGTGGGGTTGGGAGGTGTTGGTGTGGGATGGGAGGTGTTGGTGTGGGGTTGGTGTGGGGTTGGTCTGGGGTTGGTGTGGGGTTGGTGTGGGATGGGAGGTGTTGGTGTGGGTTGGTGGTGTGGGAGGTGTTTGTTGGTGTGGGCGTGGTGTGCGCTGGGAGGTGTGGTGGGGATTGGAGGTGTTGGTGTGGGGTTGGTGTGGGGGTTGAGTGTCGCTGGGAGGTTGTGGTGTGGTGTTTGGTATGGGATGGGAGGGTTGGCTGTAGGGTTGGTGGGGGTTGTGTGGGATGGAGGTGTTGGGTGGGGGGGGGTTGGTGGGATGGGGCGGGTGTGGGGGTTGGTGTGGGATGGGGAGGTGTTGGTGTGGGGTTGGTGTGCGCTGGGAGGTGTTGGTGTGGGTTGGTGGGGATGGGAGGTGTTGGTGTGGGGTTGGTGTGGGATGGGGGTGTTGGTGTGGGGTTGGTGTGGGATGGGAGGTGTTGGTGTGGGGTTGGTGTGGGATGGGAGGTGTTAGAACATAGAACATAGAACACTACAGCGCAGTACGGGCCCTTCGGCCCTCGATGTTGCGCCGACCTGTGAAACCATCTGAAGCCTATCTGACCTACACTATTCCATTTTCATCCATATGTCTATCCAGTGACCACTTAAATGCCCTTAAAGTTGGCGAGTCTACTACTATTGCAGGCAGGGCGTTCCACACCCCTACTACTCTCTGAGTAAAGAAACTGCCTCTGACATCTGTCCTATATCTCTCACCCCTCAATTTAAAGCTATGTCCCCTCGTGTTGGTCATCACCATCCGAGGAAAAAGACTCTCACTGTCCACCCTATCTAACCCTCTGACTATCTTATATGTCTCTATTAAGTCACCTCTCAGCCTTCTCCTCTCTAACGAAAACAACCTCAATTCCCTGAGCCTTTCCTCGTAAGACCTTCCCTCCATACCAGGCAACATCCTAGTAAATCTCCTCTGAACCCTTTCCAAAGCTTCCACATCCTTCCTATAATGTGGTGACCAGAACTGCACGCAGTACTCCAGGTGTGGCCGCACCAGAGTTATGTACAGCTGCAGCATGACCTTGTGGTTCTGAAACTCAATCCCCCTGCTTATAAAGGCTAGCACACCATATGCCTTCTTAACAGCCCTATTAACCTGGGTGGCAACTTTCAGGGATTTATGTACCTGGATGCCGAGATCTCTCTGTTCATCTACACTACCAAGAATCTTGCCATTAGCCCAGCACTCTGCATTCCTGTTACCCCTTCCAAAGTGAACCACCTCACACTTTTCCGCATTAAACTCCATCTGCCACCTCTCAGCCCAGCTCTGCAGCTTATCTATGTCCCTCTGTATCCTATAACATCCTTCAGCACTATCCACAACTCCACCGACCTTCGTGTCATCTGCAAATTTACTAACCCATCCTTCTACACCCTCTTCCAGGTCATTTATAAAAATGACAAACAGCAGTGGCCCCAAAACAGATCCTTGCGGTACACCACTAGTAACTGAACTCCAGGATGAACATTTGCCATCAACCACCACCCTCTGTCTTCTTTCAGCTAGCCAATTACTGATCCAAACCGCTAAATCACCTTCAATTCCATACTTCCTTATTTTCTGCAATAGCCTACCGTGGGGAACCTTATCAAACGCCTTACTGAAATCCATATACACCACATCAACAGCTTTACCCTGATCCACCTGTTTGGTCACCTTCTCAAAAAACTCAATAAGGTTTGTGAGACATGACCTACCCTTCACAAAACCGTGTTGAGTATCGCTAATCAACTTGTTCTTTTCAAGATGATTATAAACCCTATCTCTTATAACCTTTTCCAACATTTTACCCACAACCGAAGTAAGGCTCACAGGTCTATAATTACCAGGGTTGTCTCTACTCCCCTTCTTGAACAAGGGGACAATATTTGCTATCCTCCAGTCTTCCGGCACTATTCCTGTCGACAAAGACGACATAAAGATCAAGGACAAAGGCTCAGCAATCTCCTCCCTGGCTTCCCAGAGAATCCTAGGATAAATCCCATCTGGCCCAGGGGACTTATCTATTTTGACATTTTCTAAAATTGCTAACACCTCCTCCTTTTGAACCTCAATTCCATCTAGCCTGGTCGACTGAACCTGAGTGTTCTCCTCGACAACATTGTCTTTCTCCAGTGTAAACACTGACGAAAAATATCCATTTAATGCTTCCCCTATCTCCTCTGATTCCACACACAACTTTCCACTACTATCCTTGATTGGCCCTAATCTTACTCGAGTCATTCTTTTGTTCCTGATATACCTATAGAAAGCCTTAGGGTTTTCCTTGATCCTATCCGCCAACGACTTTTCGTGTCCTCTCCTCGCTCTTAACTCTCCCTTTAGGTCCTTCCTGGCTAACTTGTAACTCTCAAGTGCCCTAACTGAACCTTCATGTCTCATCCTAACATAAGCCTTCTTCTTCCTCTTGACAAGTGCTTCAACTTCCTTAGTAAACCACGGCTCCCTTGCTCGACAACTTCCTCCCTGCCTGACAGGTACATACTTATCAAGGACACGCAGTAGCTGTTCCTTGAAAAAGCTCCACATTTCGATTGTACCCATCCCCTGCAGTTTCCTTCCCCATCCTATACCTCCTAAATCTTGCCGAATAGCATCATAATTGCCTTTCCCCCAGCTATAATTCTTGCCTTGCGGTATATACCTATCCCTGCCCATTGCTAAAGTAAACATAACCGAGTTGTGATCACTATCACCAAAGTGCTCACCTACATCTAAATCTAACACCTGGCCGGGTTCATTACCCAGTACCAAATCCAATGTAGCCTCGCCCCTTGTTGGCCTGTCTACATACTGTGTCAGAAAACCCTCCTGCACACACTGCACAAAAACTGACCCATCTATAGTACTCGAACTATAGTATTTCCAGTCAATATTTGGAAAGTTAAAGTCCCCCATAACAACTACCCTGTTACTCTCGCTCCTGTCAAGAATCATCTTTCCAATCCTTTCCTCTACATCTCTGGGACTATTCGGAGGTCTATAGACAACTCCCAACAGGGTGACCTCTCCTCTACTGTTCCTAACCTCGGCCCATACTGCCTCAGTAGACGAGTCCTCAAGCGTCCTTTCTACCGCCGTAATACTTTCCTTGATTAACAATGCCACACCCCCCCCTCTTTTACCATCTTCTCTGTTCTTACAGAAACATCTAAATCCTGGAACCTGCAACAACCATTCCTGTCCCTGCTCTACCCATGTCTCCGAAATCGCCACAACATCGAGATCCCAGGTACCAACCCATGCTGCAAGCTCACCCACCTTATTCCGGATGCTCCTGGCGTTGAAGTAGACACACTTCAAACCAGCGTCCTGCTTGCCGGTGCCCTCTTTCGAACTTTTAACCCTATCCCTGACCTCACTACTCTCAACATCCTGTACACTGGGACTACAATTTAGGTGTTGGTGTGGGGTTGGTGTGGGGTTGATGTGGGGTTGGTGTGGGGTTGGTGTAGGGTTGGTGTGGGATGGGAGGTGTTGGTGTGGGGTTGGTGTGGTATGGGGTGTGTTGGTGTGGGGTTGGTGTGGGATGGGAGGTGTTGGTGTGGGGTTGGTGTGGGATGGGAGGTGTTGGTGTGGGATGGGAGGTGTTGGTGTGGGGTTGGTGTGGGATGGGAGGTGTTGGTGTGGGATGGGAGGTGTTGGTGTGGGGTTGGTGTGGGGTTGGTGTGCGCTGGGAGGTGTTGGTGTGGGGTTGGTGTGGGATGGGAGGTGTTGGTGTGGGATGGGAGGTGTTGGTGTGGGATGGGAGGTGTTGGTGTGGGATGGGAGGTGTTGGTGTGGGGTTGGTGTGGGGTTGGTGTGGGGTTGGTGTGGGGTTGGTGTGGGATGGGAGGTGTTGGTGTGGGGTTGGTGTGGGGTTGGTGTGGGATGGGAGGTGTTGGTGTGGGGTTGGTGTGGGATGGGAGGTGTTGGTGTGGGGTTGGTGTGGGATGGGAGGTGTTGGTGTGGGGTTGGTGTGGGATGGGAGGTGTTGGTGTGGGGTTGGTGTGGGGTTGGTGTGGGGTTGGTGTGGGATGGGAGGTGTTGGTGTGGGGTTGGTGTGGGATGGGAGGTGTTGGTGTGGGATGGGAGGTGTTGGTGTGGGGTTGGTGTGGGCTGGGAGGTGTTGGTGTGGGGTTGGTGTGGGATGGGAGGTGTTGGTGTGGGATGGGGGTGTTGGTGTGGGGTTGGTGTGGGATGGGGGTGTTGGTGTGGGGTTGGTGTGGGGTTGGTGTAGGGTTGGTGTGGGATGGGAGGTGTTGGTGTGTTGGTGTGGGGTTGGTGTGGGATGGGAGGTGTTGGTGTGGACTGGAGGTGTTGGTGTGGGGTTGGTGTGGGATGGGAGGTGTTGGTGTGGGGTTGGTGTGGGATGGGAGGTGTTGGTGTGGGGTTGGTGTGGGATGGGAGGTGTTGGTGTGGGGTTGGTGTGCGCTGGGAGGTGTTGGTGTGGGGTTGGTGTGGGCTGGGAGGTGTTGGTGTGGGGTTGGTGTGGGATGGGAGGTGTTGGTGTGTTGGTGTGGGGTTGGTGTGGGGTTGGTGTAGGATTGGTGTGGGATGGGAGGTGTTGGTGTGGGGTTGGTGTGGGGTTGGTGTGGGATGGGAGGTGTTGGTGTGGGGTTGGTGTGGGTTGGGAGGTGTTGGTGTGGGATGGGAGGTGTTGGTGTGGGGTTGGTGTGGGATGGGAGGTGTTGGTGTGGGGTTGGTGTGCGCTGGGAGGTGTTGGTGTGGGGTTGGTGTGGGCTGGGAGGTGTTGGTGTTGGGTTGGTGTGGGATGGGAGGTGTTGGTGTGTTGGTGTGGGGTTGGTGTGGGATGGGAGGTGTTGGTGTGGGATGGGAGGTGTTGGTGTGAGGTTGGTGTGGGATGGGAGGTGTTGGTGTGGGGTTGGTGTGGGGTTGGTGTGGGATGGGAGGTGTTGGTGTGGTGTTGGTGTGGGGTTGGTGTGGGGATGGTGTGGACTGGGAGGTGTTGGTGTGGGGTTGGTGTGGGATGGGAGGTGTTGGTGTGGGGTTGGTGTGGGATGGGAGGTGTTGGTGTGGGGTTGGTGTGGGGTTGGTGTGGGGTTGGTGTGGGATGGGAGGTGTTGGTGTGGGGTTGGTGTGGGGTTGGTGTGGGCTGGGAGGTGTTGGTGTGGGATGGGAGGTGTTGGTGTGGGGTTGGTGTGGGATGGGAGGTGTTGGTGTGGGGTTGGTGTGGGGTTGGTGTGGGATGGGAGGTGTTGGTGTGGGGTTGGTGTGGGCTGGGAGGTGTTGGTGTGGGATGGGAGGTGTTGGTGTGGGGTTGGTGTGGGATGGGAGGTGTTGGTGTGGGATGGGAGGTGTTGGTGTGGGGTTGGTGTGGGATGGGAGGTGTTGGTGTGTGGTTGGTAGGTGTTGGTGTGGGGTTTGGGATGGATGGGGAGGGGTTTGGATGGATGGGTGGGTGCTGATGTGGGATGTGTGGTGGGCTGGGACAGGGTCAGGCTGGGAGGTACTCACGGGTTGTATGTGGCTAAATCAGGCTCGGTATCCTCTGACGTGTTGGTGTAGAGATGGAGAAGATCATCCCTCATACAGACCTCGTGTTTCAGTTGTGCGACCTGTGAAATGAAAGGAAACAACTTGAGGATCTGTGGCTGAGATTGAAACAAGGTGCGAAAGTTCACCGTGTCTTTTATCTTTCACTGTCACTGAATCTGATCTGTTTGAGGTTTTGTTTTCAGAGTACATATTGGGCAGAACACAAGTGGGGAGCTGTGTCCCGGACGCTCAGCCTCACCTCTTCATTAATATGCTGGAGTTCCTGCTGAAGATACTCGTTGTTCTCTCTCAGAATTCGGTTCTGTTTGAGGAGGGATTGTCCAATCCGGGCGGCCAGCTCCACATCGCGTTCTTTCTGAAATCACACCAACATTACTCAGCTTGGAACTCAAACCGAACGGAACAACAGACACAGAACAAAGAGCAGAGATAGTTCAGGAATGATATACTCACAAACCACAAATATACAGTTCCACACACACTGACTCTCACTGGGGTACAGTTCCACACACACTGACTCTCACTGGGATACAGTTCCACACACACTGACTCTCATTGGGATACAGTTCCACACACACTGACTCTCACTGGGGTACGGGTACCACACACACTGACTCTCACTGGGTTACAGTTCCACACACACTGACTCTCACTGGGATACAGTTCCACACACACTGACTCTCACTGGGATACAGTTCCACACACACTGACTCTCACTGGGATACAGTTCCATACACACTGACTCTCCCTGGGGTACAGTTCCACACACACTGACTCTCACTGGGGTACAGTTCCACACACACTGACTCTCACTGGGATACAGTTCCACACACACTGACTCTCACTGGGATACAGTTCCACACACACTGACTCTCACTGTGATAGAGTTCCACACACACTGACTCTCACTGGGATACAGTCTCACACACACTGACTCTCACTGGGGTACGGGCCCCACACACACTGACTCTCACTGGGGTACAGTTCCACACACACTGACTCTCACTGGGGTACGGGTCCCACACACACTGACTCTCACTGGGGTACAGTTCCACACACACTGACTCTCACTGGGATACAGTTCCCCACACACTGACTCTCACTGGGGTACAGTTCCACACACACTGACTCTCACTGGGGTACAGTTCCACACACACTGACTCTCACTGGGATACAGTTCCACACACAGTGACTCTCACTGGGGTACAGTTCCACACACACTGACTCTCACTGGGATACAGTTCCACACACACTGACTCTCACTGGGATACAGTTCCACACACACTGACTCTCACACGGATACAGTTCCGCACACACTGACTCTCACTGGGATACAGTTCCACACACACTGACTCTCACTGGGATACAGTTCCACACACACTGACTCTCACTGGGGTACAGTTCCACACACACTGACTCTCACTGGGATACAGTTCCACACACACTGACTCTCACTGGGGTACAGTTCCACACACACTGACTCTCACTGGGATACAGTTCCACACACACTGACTCTCACTGGGATACAGTTCCACACACACTGACTCTCACTGGGATACAGTTCCACACACACTGACTCTCACTGGGATACAGTTCCACACATTGACTCACTGGGATACAGTTCCACACACACTGACTCTCACTGGGATACAGTTCCACACATTGACTCTCACTGGGATACAGTTCCACACACACTGACTCTCACTGGGTACAGTTCCACACACACTGACTCTCACTGGGATACAGTTCCACACATTGACTCACTGGGGTACAGTTCCACACAAACTGCCACCCCTGCCAAGGGGTAATAGCTGATTTTTGACACTGCTGCCACGGGTAATAAAGAGAATCTCGCTGCAGCCTCACCTCCTCCAGCAAGTGTGTGACAGCCTCGATGTCATGGTAAGTCTTTGTCACCTGGCCCACTCTCTCCGCACAAAGAACTGTGAAAAGCAGAAAGTGATCAGCACACTCGTCCCACCACCCACAGCCTCCGCCTATCCCCACCTCCCCTTCCCCTCCTCTCCACTCCCCTTTAATCCCTCCTGCAGATTTGAGTGGTTGTTCTGCCAGGAGCCTGAGGACTGATGGCTCTGGTGTCTATCCTCACTCTCTTTCCCTCCCTTCCTCATGTCACTCACAGAGTGACAGTGCCACAGGCTCGTACATCAGCTTTTCTTCAAATTCATTCAAATTGCTCAGGGCTGCTCTCCTGGACTATTCTGTGCAGTTCTGGTCCCCACCCTCGGGAATATGGGCAGGATGTCCCCCACACTGACGGGTAAACCAGCATCAACCACTCCGGCATCAACAGCCCCCGAAAGTCAGGAATTCTCCAATTTCTCGGGGGCTAGGTTGATGCTGGAGTGTTTGGTGTCGCTCCAGCCAGCGGCGAAGAGCTGGCATGAGTTCGCCCGTGCGCGGAACGGCCAGTGTGATCTCGCGCATGTGCGGACCGGCCGGCCTGATCCTGCGCATGCGAGATCCGGCCGGCGTATTTCCGCGCATGCGCGGGGGTTCCCTCACTCCAGCCCCCAGGCAATATGGTGGAGCACTACAGGGGCCTGGCGCGGAGGAAAGAATGCCCCCCACGGAACCCCCAGCCCGCCCGCAGATCGATAGGCCCCGATCGCGGGCCAAGCCACCGTGGGGGCCCCCCCATCCGGGGTCAGATCCCCCCCCAGGACCACCCCCGCTCACTTACCTGCCAGGTCCCGCCGTGTGGGAGGTGAGTAATTCACGCCGGCAGGTCTGGCCAAAACATTACGGCCACTCCGCCCATCAGAACCCGGAGAATCGCTGTCAATGGCCCCCGACTGGCACGGCGGGAATCCTGCCAGCCCCCGAAAAACGGCGCCGGAGAATAGGGCAGCTGGCGTCGGCGCGAGGTGGCGGAATTCACGACTCTCCCGGGGGATTCTCCAACCCGGCACAGGAGAATCCCAGCCCTTGTCTCTCAGAGAATTTAGGGATACGGGGAGCGGGCAGGGAAATGGAATTGAAGCCATGATGGTACCGACTGGTGGAGCAGGGCCGATCGGCCAAATGACCTGTGGAAGTGTCGTTTTTCAGATGGGGTATTAACCCCTGGCCACATCTGTCCTGTTAAAGATCCCATGGTCACCAATCAAAGAGCCGTGACAGCCGAGGAGGAGGTTATTCTGCCCATCAATTAATGCCATTTCCATGCAGCAATCCAATCAGTTCCATTCCCAGCTCTATGCCCATAATCCTGCAGGGGTATTTTCCTGAATAGCCAAACAATTTCCCTTTGAAACCATTCCTCGGCTCCACCCACCACCCCCTGGTGGGCAGTGAGCTCCAGTTAATAAGAACGTAAGGACCAGGAGGAGCGGCCACAAATTCCTGTGAAGCTGCTCAGGAGCAGGGACCTTGGTGTAAATGTTCTCTCCTTTGCCCAGTGGTAAGAGGATGAGATTAGCTGACCCATCACAGGCCAGGGGACTGATCCCGGGGGTGGGGGCAGTAAAGGCAGCTGCGTTAACGCTTCGAGAGACACAAAGCCTTCCCAGCCCTCCCCTCGCGTCCCGTACTGTTACCGGACGTGCCAAGCAGCACGTTCTACCCAGTTACACCATCCACCCAGTGCAAGATGCAGCCTCCTCGTCCTCCGTCACTAATGCTCTCGGAAGGTCACGTCTTTGTTCTATTAATTGGACTTTATTTTCACACAGAGAGTCTGACGGTCATTTGTAAAATAAGGAGTGACAGCTCGGATTTAACCCTTTGAGTCCCAAACCCCTCGCCACTTCACCCCATTCCGCCACACTTTAACTTATTGTAACATTAACCCTTTGAAGATGCTCTCTGCGGACGGCATTGTGTCCCACTGGCCAGGACCATCCAGACCCAATCCCTGGATCTTTGACCCTGGCCAGTGTCACAATCTGACTGCTGT
The DNA here is from genome assembly GCF_902713615.1 of Scyliorhinus canicula. Classification (NCBI taxonomy): domain Eukaryota; kingdom Metazoa; phylum Chordata; class Chondrichthyes; order Carcharhiniformes; family Scyliorhinidae; genus Scyliorhinus; species Scyliorhinus canicula. Next base: position 2,878,765 of record NC_052164.1, read on the forward strand.
TCCTGGAATAATGAAGTGGGGGAGGGGGGGGCGTTAGAATTTTGACTGCAAAGGGATCCTAACAGCAAAAACAAATTACAATAAAAGTATAACCGGACAGACAGGTTAAGATCAACCTCGGGATTGGATTCAGGCAAAACAAATGCCCATCAGGCCTCAACCTTGTAAAATCTTCCACGTTCCTTCACTGTCGCTGGGTCAACACCCTGCAACTCCCTCCCTAACAGCACTGTGGGTGTACTTACACCACATGGACTGCAGCGGTTCAAGGTGGCAGCTCAGCACCACCTTCTCAAAGGCACTTAGTGATGTGCAGCACAGTAGCACTGTGGTTAGCGCAGTTGCTTCACAGCTCCAGGGTCCCAGGTTCCATTCCCGGCTTGAGTCACTGTCTGTGCGGAGTCTGCACGTTCTCCCCGTGTCTGCGTGGGTTTCCTCCGGGTGCTCCGGTTTCCTCCCACAGTCCAAAGATGTGCGGGTTAGGTGGATTGGCCATGATAAACTGCCCTTTGTGTCCAAAAACCCACACCCTCTACATCACCTCCACAACCACCACCTCCCTCACATCCTGCCCCCTCCCTTATACCCTCCACCCTCCCCAACACACGTAGCTCCCCCCTCCATTACCTACACAACCCCCACCCTCACACCCTCCATCCCTCCTCAGCTCCCCCTCCATTACCCACACAACCCCCTCCCTCACACCCTCCATCCCTCCTCAGCTCCCCCCTCCATTACCCACACAACCCCCTCCCTCACACCCTCCATCCCTCCTCAGCTCCCCCCTCCATTACCCACACATCCCCCTCCCTCACACCCTCCATCCCTCCTCAGCTCCCCCCTCCATTACCCACACAACCCCCTCCCTCACACCCTCCATTCCTCCTCAGCTCCCCCCCTCCATTACCCACACAACCCCCTCCCTCCCTCCTCGCACTCTCCACCCTCCCTTGCACCTTCCACCTTCCCGCAATCTCACTCTTCAGTCTCCCTTGCACTCTCTCTCCATCCTTGCACTCTCCACACTCGATTGCATCTTACATCTTTCCTCGCACCCTTCATCTCTCGCACCCTCCCTCTCCCTCGTACACTCACCCTCCACCTACTTTCCCACCCTCTCATTCCCCACCCCCCCCCCCCCCCCCCCCCACCACAAACAGAGCCGTCACACATCACTTCACAGATTGGAGGGACACGGCCGAACCTATGGGATTCTGACTATTGCAGAGACTCCGTGGGTCCCGTAAACGATCAATTCTCATCAGGTTCCCCTTCCCCATTGTGAATTTCAGTGACGCTGTAATTGAGGGACAATTGGCAGAGGTTCTGACCGGGCGCAGGGTGTCCTTAATATCGACAATTCATTTCCCTCACCAAAGAGTTTCCAAATTGCAAAGTGTTCCTGATACAAAACTCTCCCAGAAAATGGCTGAGCTCACAAATGGCCACTGAACAGAATGTGAGTACGCTGGACCCCCTCTGCCACATCGTACCTTCCCATATGTCACATTGCACCTCAGCACAGACAGTGTCGTCCTCAGCCACACCATTCTGATTGTCTTCACTACTCCACATTTCCATGCCGAGGATTTCCCAGCTCTATGCAGTTTGAGCCAATTCTGATGGTAATATTCACATCTTGAATCCCAAACACAGCTCCGGGTTCTATAAAAACAACCTGTCCTTAACACAACGTAAACACTCGTTCACTGGCAATCCCGAGTTTGGAAATATCTGTTGATCTTCCTGCCAATCACTGACTGTAAGCTCAGTTCACGGCTGAGCCCGTCTTATATACGTGTCAGATCCAATAAGACCCAACTGGCAACCCAGAGCAAATCAAGGGGGAGGCAGCTCGAGAACACAAGAGCTTTATTTCAAACAAACCTCCATTCTTTGGTGTTAATCATCTCTAATTATTCCCCAGAGTTGAAAAGTTTGTTCTCGGGAAATAATGAGAAGAATGTTATTCTAAAATTGGAATTATTATTCTGTGGGTCCCAGCCCAGCCCCTGCAGATTGGGGAATGGTAGATTCCTTTGCCCATGTTACTGTAAATCACGGAATTTGGGCAGATCGTACCCACCCGAGCGAGACCACAACGAAAATATCCCCTCAATGCCCCCACCAGAGTAGTCACGGACACTCATCAATGTGTTCAAATGGTTCAGAGGACAGAGGTTTATTTTAAAAGTCACAATTTTCTTTACATAATCCCTTGTCACAATTTCCTCAGGTTCCACCGGGTTCCACCCTCAAAGACCCTCTCGCCACCCGTCCCCCTGTATTGTCCCTGCCCCCCTCTCTCGCATTATCACCCCGCCCCCCTCCCTCTGTATAGTCCCTGCCCCCCTCTCTCGCATTATCACCCCGCCCCCCTCCCTCTGTATAGTCCCTGCCCCCCTCTCTCGCATTATCACCCCGCCCCCCTCCCTCTGTATAGTCCCTGCCCCCCTCTCTCGCATTATCACCCCGCCCCCCTCCCTCTGTATAGTCCCTGCCCCCCTCTCTCGCATTATCACCCCCCCTCCCTCTGTATAGTCCCTGCCCCCCTCTCTCGCATTATCACCCCGCCCCCCCCCTCCCTCTGTATAGTCCCGGCCCCCCCTCTCTCGCATTATCACCCCGCCCCCCCCTCCCCCTGTATTGCCCCCGCCCCCCTCTCTCGCATTATCACCCCGCCCCCCTCCCTCTGTATAGTCCCTGCCCCCCTCTCTCACATTATCACCCCGCCCCCCACGCAGTATTGCCCCCCAAAGACCTCATGCAGTATTGCTTCTGCCCCCTCCCGCACCCTGCCGCTGCCCCCACCCCTCCCAGTATCACTCCATCCCCACCCATCACAGTATCACCCTGCCCCCCCTCTCTCAGTACCACCCCTCCCCTCCCCCCACCCCTTCTTGCGCGCGGTGGCACAGTGGTTAGCACTGCTGCCTCACAGCTCCAGGGTCCCAGGTTCGATTCCCGGCCTCAGGTCACTGTGCAGAGTCTGCACGTTCTCCCCCTGTCCGCATGGGTTTCCTCCGGGTGCTCCGGTTTCCTCCCACAGTCCAAAGATGTGCAGGTTTGGTGGATTGGCCCTTAGGATTCAAAAGGTTAGGTGGGGTTACTGGGTTACGGGGATAGGGTGGAGACGTGGGCTTAAGTAGGATGTGCTTTCCAAGGGCTGGTGCAGACTCGACGGGCCGAATGGCCTTCTTCTGCACTGTACGGATCATTCTTACTAACGCCCCTGCCACACCATTCGCGGTATCGCCCCGGTCTTCCCCCCCCCTAACAGGGTCGAGCAGCGCTGAAGCTGCACTTGCTCAGCCAACCCCAGCCCACCTCAGCCCGCCCCAGCCCGCCCCAGCCCGCCCCAGCCAATCCCAGCCAGACCCAGCCAACCCCAGCCAACCCCAGCCCCAGCCAGACCCAGCCAACCCCAGCCAACCCCAGCCCCAGCCAACCCCAGCCAACCCCAGCCCCAGCCAGACCCAGCCAGCCCCAGCCAACACCAGCCAATCCCAGCCAATCCCAGCCAATCCCAGCCCCAGCCAGCCCCAGCCAATCCCAGCCAACCCCAGCCAGCCCCAGCCCCAGCCAACCCCAGCCAACCCCAGCCAGCCCCAGCCAATCCCAGCCCCAGCCAGACCCAGCCAGCCCCAGCCAATCCCAGCCCCAGCCAGACCCAGCCAACCCCAGCCAACCCCAGCCCCAGCCAGACCCAGCCAACCCCAGCCAACCCTAGCCAACCCCAGCCCCAGCCAACCCCAGCCCCAGCCAACCCCAGCCAACCCCAGCCAAACCCAGCCAGCCCCAGCCAACCCCAGCCAACCCCAGCCAGCCCCAGCCAACCCCAGCCAACCCCAGCCAGCCCCAGCCAACCCCAGCCAGCCCCAGCCAACCCCAGCCCGCCCCAGCCCGCCCCAGCCAATCCCAGCCAGCCCCAGCCAACCCCAGCCCCAGCCAGACCCAGCCAACCCCAGCCAACCCCAGTCAGCCCCAGCCAGCCCCAGCCAACCCCAGCCAGCCCCAGCCAATCCCAGCCAGCCCCAGCCCACCCCAGCCAACCCCAGCTCACCCCAGCCAGCCCCAGCCCCAGCCACCCCAGCCAGCCCAGCCAACCCCAGCCAACCCCAGCCAACCCAGCCAACCCCAGCCAGCCCCAGCCAACCCCAGCCAACCCCAGCCAGTCCCAGCCAGTCCCAGCCAACCCCAGCCAACCCCAGCCAGCCCCAGCCAACCCCAGCCCACCCCAGACCC